>NC_089747.1:1422500-1430000 GCF_040412425.1 Macrobrachium rosenbergii | reverse complement strand
ATCCAAGCTCTCCCATCCTATAGCTTCTTTAATACTCCCTTTCTATTCCCTTCTATTCCCCCTTCCATCTCCCTCCCATCCCATCCCATGCCATCCCATCCCATCCTATCCCATCCCATCCCATCCCATCTCCCCATCGCCTCCCATCTCATCCCTTCTCCTCATCCTCCCCATCCCATCTCTCCTCATCCCATCCCATCCCATCCCATCTCCTCATCCCATCCCATCCCGTCCCATCCCATCCCATCCTGTCCCATCCCATCCCATCCTGTCCCATCCCATCTCCCCATCGCCTCCCATCCCATCCCATCCAATCCCATCTCCCCATCGCCTCCCATCCAATCCCATCTTCCCATCGCCTCCCATCCCATCCCATCCAATCCCATCTCCCCATCCCATCCCATCCAATCCCATCTCCCCATCGCCTCCCATCCCATCCCATCTCCCCATCGCCTCCCATCCCATCCCATCTCCCCATCGCCTCCCATCCCATCCCATCCCATCCCATCCCATCCCATCCCATCTCCTATCACCTCCCATCCCACCCCATCTCCCCATCGCCTCCCATCCCACCCCATCCCACCTCCCCAGTCCCCCAACTTCTTTAATACAGAGAATGTGAAGAGAGCGTCCCCGAAGTTTCTCGCAAAGGATTAAGATGGCAGTGTCGTATATCAGGAGTTTGTTGATGAATGAGGATGATTATGATGATTAAAAGGCTATTAATCCCGCCGGGGCTGATTAGCAACGTCGGGATCTCAATGGGATAGTTTCAGCAGGCATTTTCTTTTGTATATTTTTTTTAAATATGTTTGCAGAGGTGATGGAGCTTGGAGGCGGTGCTGTAGAAGGTCGGCAGGAGAATTTTGGGAGGTTCTGGACGAAGGTCGTTCGCGAATGGTGTCTGAGATTGGAATGAGATGAATAAATAAAAACTGATACTGTCGTTAAATAAATAAAGATTCATACTGTAATTAATTAGATAACGAACAAAATTATAATTAGATAAATAAAAACTGGTACTGTAAGTAAATAATGAAAAAAATGATGACTGAATTAAGAAAACTGATAATGTAGTTGAATAAATAAAAACTAATACGGTAACTGAATAGATAAAAAAATTAAATAAAAACTCATACTGTTGTTAAATAAATAAAAAATGATACTATAATTAAATACATAATGAAAAAATATAATTGCATATATAAAAACTGATACTGTAGGTAAATAAAAAGAAATTGATGCTATAATTAGATAGATAATATTGAAAAAATCTATATAAATAAATAAAGACTGATGCTATAGTTAAATAAATAAAAATTGATTGTATAATTAAATAGATAATAAAAAAAATATAATTGAATCACTAAAAACTGACACTGTAGTTAAATAAATAAAGACATACTATAATTAAATAGATAATGAAAAAATAGAATTAAATAGATAAAAACTGGTACTGTAGTTAAATAGATAAAAATTGATACTATAATTAAATAGATAATAATGAAAAAATATAAATAAATAAAAAATGATACTATAATTAAATAGATAATGAAAAAAATTATAATTAAATAAATAATAATTGATACTGCAGTTATAAAAATAGAAATTGATACTACAATTAAATATATGATAATAAAAAATTAAATAAATAAATAAAAACATACTATAAGTAAACAGAAATTGAACAAAATTATAATTAAATAAATAAAAACTGACACTAAAAAAATAAATTATAATTAGATAAAAATAACATACTATAGCCTACATAAATTAATTACAATTAAATAAATGATAACTGATGCTGCAATTAAATACATTATGACTAGATAAATCATAATTAAACAGATAAAAAAGGTACTGTAATTGAGTAAATTGTTAAATAAACTATCATATTAATAAAAACTGATAGTATAATCAACTAAATCATAATTAAATAAATAAAACCGGTACTATAACCATATAAATTATAATAAAATTAATTATAATTAAATAAATACCGATACTATAATGAATCCAATCATCATTATAATCATAATTAAATAGAATTATAATTACAATTAGATAATTTATAATTAAATAGAATTATAATTACAATTAGATAATTTATAAATAAATAGAAACTGTGCTATAATTAAATAAATTATGATAAAAATTATAATTAAATAAAAACTGATACAATAATCAAATATAATATTACTGAATCAATCAAATATCCCTAGCCATAAGAAAGTAGAGAGAGAGAGAGAGAGAGAGAGAGAGAGAGAGAGAGAGAGAGAGAGAGAGAGAGAGAGAGAGTGTTCATTACATGCTACCATGGAGAAGTAATTACAAACGTCTTTTTATCCTCTCCCTCTCACAAACCCGGTCTGCGATCCATTACAGCCTACCGCCCACCTGACACATATATTTCGGAGTGAACGCCAATTGAGTGAAGAGCGCTCTACCGCTACATCTTGAGGCCCAGAGAGAGAGAGAGAGAGAGAGAGAGAGAGAGAGAGAGAGAGAGAGAGAGAGAGAGAGAGGGAGAGAGAGAGAGGGAGAGAGAGAGAGAGAGAGGGCTGAAATAGTCATTAAGAAGCAGCAACAGAAATCAAAATCTGTATTAGGTGAAATTTATGAGTCTCTCTCTCTTCTCTCTCTCTCTCTCTCTCTCTCTCTCTCTCTCTCTCTCATTTTAAACATATGCAATGATCGTTGAAAGTGTAGAAATTTAACATCCTAAAATCCATTGACAGAGAGAGAGAGAGAGAGAGAGAGAGAGAGAGAGAGAGAGAGAGAGAGAGACTATAAATTTAACATCCTAAAATCCAGAGAGAGAGAGAGAGAGAGAGAGAGAGAGAGAGAGAGAGAGAGAGAGAGAGAGAGAGAGGCAAGTGTATTAATTTAACATCCTAAAATCCACTAACAGAGAGAGAGAGAGAAAGTGTATAAATTTAACATCCTAAAATCCATTAACAGAGAGAGAGAGAGAGAGAGAGAGAGATTAATTTAACATCCTAAAATCCACTACCAGAGAGAGAGAGAGAGAGAGAGAGAGAGAGAGAGAGAGAGAGAGAGAGAGAGAGAGAGAGAGAGTATTAATTTAACATCCTAAAATCCACTACCAGAGAGAGAGAGAGAGAGAGAGAGAGAGAGAGAGAGAGAGAGAGAGAGAGAGAGATGGAGGGCGATAAACAAGAGCCATCATCAAGCAGAATAAAAAAAAAAAAAGCGAAAATGAACAAGAAAAAACCAATAACTCTTATCTGCGGAATAATCGCTCTCATCCCAATTCACAAAAGAGGAAAAACGGGAAGCCCGAGTAAATAAGAGAATTAAAAAAAAAAGAAAAAGAAAAAAGAAAGTCAAATAGTCCTTCATTCTGCAAAACCTCTTCCCCTCCCCTTAGGAAGGGGGGCTGAGGCCCCCCCTCTCCCTCTCCCTATTTGGGGGAAGGGGAAGGGGGGAAGGGGTAAGAGTCTATACTCTACACTCCACCACCCCAAGCCCTCCCACCCTCGGAGGATTTAATCAGGGCGCCCTTAGGAGGTAGCCAGGGGGACGTCCCCCCCTTGGGAGAGGGGGGAGGGGGTAGGAATTTTCCAATCGGTTCGTTGGAATATGACCGTCACGATAAATTAGTCAAAATTACGCTGGATTTTTAGCCATTCCAAAAGTTGACGACGCTTAATAAATAGCTGCTCCGGACGCGCCGGGGAGAAAGGCCCCTCCGGGTTTTTTCTCTTTCTTTTTTTTTCTTCTTCTTCTTCCCCGAGGGACTTTGACGGCGGCGGCGGTGGCGGGATGGCTGCTGGGTGTTTTCTGGTTTGATCGCGGAAACTGGAGAGAGAGAGAGAGAGAGAGAGAGAGAGAGAGAGAGAGAGAGAGAGAGAGAGAGAGAGAGAGAGAGATTCATAATTATATATAGAATTATAGATGTGCTTTATTGTTAGATTAATTATTAACAAGAGAAGAGAGAGAGAGAGAGAGAGAGAGAGAGAGAGAGAGAGAGAGAGAGAGAGAGAGGACCATAATTATAGATATTGTTAAGCAAGTTGATAAGAGAGAGAGATGGGGATAATTATATATATCTGATAAGAGAGAGAGAGAGAGAGAGAGAGAGAGAGAGAGAGAGAGAGAGAGAGAGATTCATAATTATATATAGAATTATAGATGTGCTTATTGTTAGATTAATTATACGGTAACAAGAGAGAGAGAGAGAGAGAGAGAGAGAGAGGACCATAATTATAGATATTGTTAAGCTAAGTTGATAAGAGAGAGAGATGGGGATAATTATATATATCTGATAAGAGAGAGAGAGAGAGAGAGAGAGAGAGAGAGAGAGAGAGAGAGAGAGAGAGATTCATAATTATATATAGAATTATAGACGTGCTTATTCTTAAATTAATTATACGGTAACAAGAGAGAGAGAGAGAGAGAGAGAGAGAGAGAGAGAGAGAGAGAGAGAGAGAGAGAGAGAGAGAGGACCATAATTATAGATATTGTTGCTAAGTTGATAAGAGAGAGAGAAGGGGATAATTATATATATCTGATAGAGAGAGAGAGAGAGAGAGAGAGAGAGAGAGAGTGGGGGAGGTGATGGGTGCTCATAACTATATGTAGAATTACAGAATAACTTTGGTGCTAACTTCCTAATGAATTAAGTTGAGAGAGAGAGAGAGAGAGAGAGAGAGAGAGAGAGAGAGAGAGAGAGAGAGAGGAAATAAGAGCTCTGTCTAGGCAATACAAAAGGATCAAATAAATAAAATAAAAAAAAATTATATATCACAAAAACCAACTGATAAAAAATAAAATATTAAATAAAAATTCAAGACAACTCAAGAATTTTTATATTTATATAAAAATATAAATATCACTATTTATATAAATAGTTTATTATTTTTATATTTATATAGTAGCTTTACACTCTTCATATCAAGGAAGAAATTATTAAAATTTGATTCAGTACATTTCATTCATTCCCTAGAAAGAAATTATTGTTATATTTTCCCAGTTAACACAAAATAAGAATATAATATGACATAAAACAATTATAGATTATATTTTCCCACTTAGGAAATCATTACTTTTTCCTTATTAAGAAATGACTTATTTCCCAATGAGAATATCTATATATTTTCCAGTACGGAAATAATTATACATATTTTTCTCTCAAGAAATTTATCACTTATTTTCCCTTAAGAAATGAATTCCATATTTTCCCATAAGAAATTAATTCCATATTTTCCTGAAAGAAATTAATTCCATATTTTCCCATAAAAAATGAATACATATTTTCCCATGAGAAATGAATCCCATATTTTTTCCATAAGAAATTAATTCCGTATTTTCCCATGAGAAATGAATTCCATATTTTTCCCATAAGAAATTAATTCCATATTTCCCCCATAAGAAATTAATTCCATATTTTCCAATTAGAAATTAATTTAATATTTTTCTTTAACAATAAATAGCAAATTCACACCGAGATGAGAGCGATAATAATTAAAACAACAGAAATTATGTGAAGAACAGAAACGTGATTGACTGATTGTAGGTTACCTGGCGTCACATGACGAGGAACTTGAAATTTAATAATAATAATAATAATAATAATAATAATAATAATAATAATAATAATAATAATAATAATAATAATAATAATAATAATAATAATAAACTTCAAAGAATTAAGATATATTAATACATTGAAATACATTATATATATATATATATATATATATATATATATATATATATATATATATATATATATATATATATATGTATATATATATATATGTATATGTATGTATGTATATATATGTATAAGTTTTTTCTATCTTTCTTTATTTATCTTCCCGTTCCTTCTTCCTGTTCCCCTTTGTAAAACGGGCATTTAACAATCAGAATCTGTACAGTGTCGCGTTTCACTCAATTTCTTTATTTTCACTTTCTTTTTTCCCCCCCCTCTCTCTCTCTCTCTCTCTCTCTCTCTCTCTCTAGCAAGATTATTTAATGGAATGCAAAGAGTATATATTTGTCATAACTTTTATGCTTAGTAAATTCTCTCTTCTCTCTCTCTCTCTCTCTCTCTCTCTCTCACTCTTATACAAGACAGAATAGAAATAATGCACAGACAATTTGTACCCTGTAAAATAACGTACAGTTTCTCTCTTCTCTCTCTCTCTCTCTCTCTATTATTTTTTTTCATACAAGACTGAATAGGAATAATGCAGACACAATTTGTAAAATGTTGTACAGTTTCACACAGTTTCTCTCTCTCTCTCTCTCTCTCTTCTCTCTTCTTCTCTCTTCTCTCTCTCTCTCTTTAATATATATATATATATATATATATATATATATATATATATATATATATATATATATATATATATATATATATATATATATATATATATATATATATATATATATATATATATATATATATAGAGAGAGAGAGAGAGAGAGAGAGAGAGCACGAAGACGGAGAGAGAGAGAGACGGACGCTGCAACGGACACCCACCTGTCTTGGTGTTGTCCCTTCTCCCATAAATAATGTGCCAATGGCGAAAGTCACCGGACGAAGAGAGGGGAGGAAAATAAATGATTCAGAATGCGGAATGGCAGATAAAAGGGGAACAAGGCAATACCCATAGTAGAGGGCAAATGGACACGCGCGGGGAGAGAGAGAGAGAGAGAGAGAGAGAGAGAGAGAGAGAGAGAGAGAGAGAGAGAGAGAGAGAGAATTTAACGAAAACTCAAAAAAATTGAACGACGTTTGACAAGGTACTCAGTGATGCCTGTATTATCTTGTAGGAGAGAGAGAGAGAGAGAGAGAGAGAGAGAGAGAGAGAGAGAGAGAGAGAGAGAGAGAGAGAGAGAGAAAATAAAAAAACACTACAAACAAACCTTATACAATCTCTCTTCACAGACAAACGCAAACACACACACACAAAGCTATATCCTTCAAAGAACGAATCTTCCCCCCCCAACCCTCCCAACTCAAAAAAAAAAAAAAAAACTTCCCAACGAGAAGTGAATGAAAGTAAAAAAAATTCCTCGAAGATACACACAGATAAAAATGGGGACGCAGAACTTGCCCTGACAGGAAAACGAGAAAAAATAAAACCTGGTGTTAAAACCTGGGTGTTTACATTGTCAAGATTGGAAGACATTTAAAAAAAAAAAAAAACTTCACAGGGAGAGAGAAAGCTGATATATGGAGGATTCTTGAGAGAATGGTAAGAATGGAGGTGAACAGAAGATTGAAGAATGGTTGAAAGAATGTGGATATACTGCTGTATATTCTTAGTTGTATGTATAAGTATTTGTATAAATAATAGTGGTAATTAGTAGATAATGAGAGAAAGATAGAGAAATTAAAAATCAAATAATAATGGTCATTAGAAAATAATGAGAGAGAGAGAGAGAGAGAGAGAGAGAGAGAGAGAGAGAGAGAGAGAGAGAGAGAGAAATTAAAAATCAAATAATAGTGTTAATTGGTGAATAATG
>NC_089747.1:1415000-1420000 GCF_040412425.1 Macrobrachium rosenbergii | reverse complement strand
TTGCAAATTGCATATGCCTACGCCATCTTGAGCGGCCTATCTTGATCGTAATATCTTCTTCAAGATTTCAGGAAGATAGTTTGACTCCTAAATGGGAAAATGATGATTGCAAAAGTACAAAAATTTGGGCAAAGAACAGTCTGCTTGATGAAGGACCAGTTGCAAAGTTGCAGATTGCATAGGCCTACGCCATCTTGAGCGGCCTATCTTGATCTTAATATCTTCAAGATTTTAGAAAGATAGGTCGACTCCTAAATGTGAAAATGATGATGGGGAAAGCAAAAAAAAAAAAAGAGCAAAAAGTCTGCCATTGCAGAATTGCAAATTGCATAGGCCTACGTTATCTTTATAGGCTACCTTGATATCACCATCTTCTTCGAGTTTCTAGAAAGATAATTCGACTCCTGAATGGGAAAATTATGATGGAAGAAATAAAAAAGATTAAAAAACAGTGCTTGATGAAAGACCAGTTTCAAAATTGCAAATAGCATGGGCCTACGCCATCTTGGTAGGCCAATCTTGATCTCAACATCGTCTTTAAAGTTTTAGAAAGATAATTCGACTCCTGAATGGGAAAATGATGACTGGAAAAGCAAAAATGAGAGGGGAAAACAGTCTGCTTGATGAAGAAGAAGAAGAAGAAGAAGAAGAAGAAGAAGAAGAAGAAGAAGAAGAAGAAGAAGAAGGCGGGGGGTGGGGGGGGAGAAGGAACAGCCGTGATAAAAATCCAGGAATAGGAAAATTGCAAACGAATGGATTCTCCGCCGATAGATGGCGACACTGTGGTTTGTTTACTGGGGTAACTCAACGGAATGGTGGCCTTAAGTGAAGTAAACGAGAATGAGAGAGAGAGAGAGAGAGAGAGAGAGAGAGAGAGAGAGAGAGAGAGAGAGAGAGAGAGAGATTGAAATGGAAGGATATGAGAATGAAGTAAGGAGGAAAAAAAAAAAAAAGAGATATTAGGATGATTCCAAAGTGGAAAATGGAAAACTATCTTTTGAGAGAGAGAGAGAGAGAGAGAGAGAGAGAGAGAGATTGAAACGGAAGGATATGAGAATGAAGTGTAAGGAGGAATAAAAAAAAAAGAGAGATATTAGGATGATTCCAAAGTGGAAAATGGAAAACTATCTTTTGAGAGAGAGAGAGAGAGAGAGAGAGAGAGAGAGAGAGAGAGAGAGAGAGAGAGAGAGAGAGAGAGAGAGGGTCACTTTAAAGAGATTTTTGCACCTCCTTAAGGTTGATGAAAGTGGCTCGTTTAAAAGCAAAAAGTAGAGAACAGCACTCTCTCTCTCTCTCTCTCTCTCTCTCTCTCTCTCTCTCTCTCTCTCTCTCACTTTAGATTAACTTTTTACTGATAAGGGCTTATAAAGTCTAAGAAGCCTGGTGGGGACCTCTGGACTCCAACAACCAATCAAGACGCCTTTTTTTATAGCCCTGGTTAGAAGACAACATACGATTTAGGAAAAACGTTAGCTTGGAGAGAAGTCCAAAGCTTAGCGGCAGGGGAGAGATATAAAAGAGAATTTTCGCTGGAACGTAATCTATTCATTTATTGAAAAGCTCACTGGAAATTTAACTTAACCGGAAGATTTAACATGGAAACAAACTGGGAATTTAGGATGAACGTTAAATCAAATTTTTCTTAGATTAAATAAAAAAATGAAAGTTTATACGGTAATAAACTTGACTTAACTTGAAAACAAATTAACATGTTAAAAGCAGAATCGGGATAGCTCACTTGAAGATTGTTTGAAGATAAATTAGCATGTTAAAAGCTCAATAATAATAATAATAATAATAATAATAATAATAATAATAATAATAATAATAATAATAATAATAATAAAAATAATAATAATAATAATAATAATAATAATAATAATAATAATAATAATAATAATAATAATTCAGTGTGTAGTTAATAAGTTCATAACGTATTCAAGTACAATCGATCGCTTTTTCGAAAGCAGTTGTTTAAGTAATACAAACTAACCTAAAAACAAATTGCATAGATGCTAAAAATGTGAATGAATAAATACTGATAAAATCACATTTTACTAAACATGAAAAATGAAAAAGTTACTTAGCAATTCCAAGCCTAAATCATTAACATTTATCAGTGACATGTGATCTGCAAAATACAATCATGAACAAAAACCAGAACACTGGATTATAACTTCAACAGAAGAACTAAAACAGTTATTAACATTTATCAGTAACATTTGACCTGCGAAATACAATTATTAACGCCAGCCAGAATTAGAAATGGTCTTCGTTGATTACAAAGTCAAAATGGTTGATGACATCAACAGAATTACCAACAAACGCTCCCAGGTGAAAGCGTTGGCAGGGATTAACAGAATTATTAACCAGGTAAAGCTAGAGAGAGAGAGAGAGAGAGAGAGAGAGAGAGAGAGAGAGAGAGAGATTATCACGGGGACATAATTCGGACGAGAGACTGATGTCCTACAAATGGTCAGGGATGTCCAAAACGGGAGGGTTGGACATCCCCCTAAAAATTGGACACGAAGTAACCCACTCTGTAGGTGAGAGGTACACAAACCTCTCTCTCTCTCTCTCTCTCTCTCTCTCTCTCTCTCTCTCTCTCTCTCTCTCTCTCTCTTCTGCTGTTTCAGAGGAATTTTATAAATAGATTGTAGTAAGTGTCCCTTTCTCTCTCTCTCTCTCTCTCTCTCTCTCTCTCTCTCTCTCTCCCTCTCTCTCTCTCTCTCTCTCTCTCTCTTCAGCTGTTTCAGGGGATATTATAAATAGATGTAGCGAATCTCACTCTCTCTCTCTCTCTCTCTCTCTCTCTCTCTCTCTCTCTCTCTCTCTCTCTCTCTCTGTCTGTCTGTCTGTCTGTCTCTCTCTCTCTCTCTCTCTCTCTCTCCTGCTGTTTCAGAGGAATATTATAAATAGATTGCAGTAAGTGTCCCTTCTCTCTCTCTCTCTCTCTCTCTCTCTCTCTCTCTCTCTCTCTCTCTCTCTCTCTCTCTCTCCCAGTGAGCAGATCGAAGCCGGGCCATATCTAAAAGCACCGTTACTCAGGGAGAGGGGACGCCGTGTTTATATTTCCCATTAACACTTCCATATGGGATCATCTTTTCCTTAAAGGGCTTTCTATCACAAGGACGCCTCGGCTTCCAGAGTTAGGGAAAAGGATTCACACACACACACAAAGAGAGAGAGCTGGAAACGGACTGGAAAGAAGAAAGGAAAGAAGGTTCCATGACAATAGATGTCTTTTGCTGTTTCTAGCTTATTTCAGAGCTGGAAACGGACTGGAATTGGAAGGAAGGGTCCATGACAATCAGCTGTTTTTAGCTTATTTCAGAGCTAGAACGGACTGGAATTGGAAGGAAGGTTCCATGACAATCAGCTGTTTTTAGCTTATTCTCAAATCTGGAACGGACTGGAATTGGAAGGAAGGTTCCATGACAATCAGTTGTTTCTAGCTTATTTCAGAGCTAGAACGGACTGGAATTGGAAGGAAGGTTCCATGACAATCAGCTGTTTTTTAACTTATTCCCAAAGCTAAGGCAAAGAAGGGTTTTTGGGTATATAGCTTCTTTACCTGTGAGCCTCATTACGCGTGGATAGATACTACCTGGTTATTTAGTCTGTCCGTTCATTCCTATTGTTGCAATTCTGTCGCGAGTCAGATATTGCTCTCATGAGTCAAATATTGCTGTCATGAGCCAAACATTAGAATGGTGAGCCAAACCTTGCAGTCACGTGTAAAATATTGCAACCATTTTTCGAGTTCCATTTGTTGTGTTTCTGTCGAGTTAAATATCGCAATCGTGAGTCAAACATTGCAATCGTGAATCAAACATTGCAACCGTGAATCAGACATTGCAGTCATGAGTCAAATATTGCAATCGCGAGTCAAATGTCGTAGTCGTGAGTCAAATATTGCAATCATGTGTCAAACATTACAATCGTGAGTCAAACATTACAATCATGTGCCAAATATTACAATCGTCAGTCAAACATTACAATCGTCAGTCAAACATTGCAGTCTCGTGTCAGATATTACAATGGTGAGTCAAACATTACAATGGTGAGTCAAACGTTACAATGGTGAGTCAAATATTGCAATCGTGAGTCAAATACTTCAATCGTAAGTCAAATATTGCAACCTCGAGTCAAATATTGCATTTGTGAGTCAAACATTGCAATCGTGAGTAAAATATTACAACACTGGACCAAATATTGTCATAATGAGTCAGATATTACAAATGTCAGTCAAATATTACAACCGTGAGTCAAATATCGCAAACTCGAGTCAAACATTGCAATCGTGAGCCAAACATTGCAATAGTGAGTCAAATATAATAACCGTGTGTCAAATATTGCGCTAGTGAGTTTAATATTGCAATCGTAACTCAGATATTTCAACCGTGAGTCAAATGTTGCAATCGTGAGTCGCACATCGCAATAATGAGTCAAACATTGCAATCGTGAGCCAAATATTACAATCACGAGTCAAATATTGGAACCGGGAGTCCAATATTGAAACTGTGAGTCAAATTTTGTAACCGTCAGTCAAACATTGGAACCGGAAGTCAAATATTGTAACCGTGAATCAAACATTGGAACCTAGAGATAAATATTGTAACTGTGAGTCAAATATTGTAACCGTGAATCAAATATTGCAATAACTGGCCATAAGAAGATACCAGAGGCTTATAACATTGAATTTCTAGTGTTTTCTATCAAGCTCCCATTGTATTTTAGACTGAGAATTTGTATGGAAGGAAATATGTATATAGAAAATTATATATGGATACAAAATATATAATATATATAGGAAATTTATATATTTGATACATACATATCAAGACCATTTCTGCATAATATCTCCTTCATAATTTAA
Source organism: Macrobrachium rosenbergii (assembly GCF_040412425.1). Taxonomy (NCBI): domain Eukaryota; kingdom Metazoa; phylum Arthropoda; class Malacostraca; order Decapoda; family Palaemonidae; genus Macrobrachium; species Macrobrachium rosenbergii. Next base: position 1,415,121 of record NC_089747.1, on the reverse strand, counting down.
TGAATGATGAAACGAATACACAGGTGATCATTACAGTTATGAAATGATTGCGTTAATTGTGAAAATATAGGTATGAAATGAATAACTGGACTTGCTGTCCGATTTAAGTATTATTGCTTTT
>NC_089747.1:1395000-1412500 GCF_040412425.1 Macrobrachium rosenbergii | reverse complement strand
TATCACCATCATCATTAATATTCTAAACATTATCAAGACAGCAAAACTCAGCCCTCGTAAACCCAGTAGTCCTTTTCCGTCGACCCGAGAATCCACGACGTCGAGGTAGAGAGAGAGAGAGAGAGAGAGAGAGAGAGAGAGAGAGAGAGAGAGAGAGAGAAAAGGCTCCCAACACCCCCCTTTCCACCCGGCGGGTTATGTTCAAGTGCCAGTTTTGTTCTTGAGTCCCCAGTGAATGGGGTTTAAAATGAATAATTCCAGGTCATTGATTCCAGCTGTTGTTCTAACCTGTTTCATAATGAATCTTGCACCACCGCCCACCCCCTGAAACTACTGTTACTTCCCCCTCCCCTTCCCCCTTCCCTCCCCTCCCTCCTTCCTCCGGCCCGTCCTGGCCTCCTTGATACAGCTGTATTCCGCCCTCCTCCTCCTCCTCCCCTCCTCCTCCTCCTCCGGCGGGGATTTCGGAAATCCTCGAAGCGCGTCCTGCAATATAGCTGGAGGAGGTCTCCGTCTTAACGGGGGCTTCGAAGGGGAGAGGTTCGATTTATCGGGGGTCGCAAATAAACCTTGGCCTGCAGCTTAAGAGAAGGAGAAAAGAAGGCATTGCGACCTTTCCCAGTTAAAATTGGCAAAAAGAAGAAAGAGAAAAAAAAACAATAAAAAAAAAAGAAAATACGAAAAGGAAGTATTTTCTTTTTGCTCGCCAATGAGATGGAAATTTTTCTTCATTTCCAGCTGATATTAGACTAGTTTCGTGTATCGCGTTTCTTTTATTTTCAATTTTTTTTTTTTTTTGTGAGATCGCGACTTGACGCGGCAGCGGCAGCGGCGGCGGTGGCAGCAGCAGCGGCCGTGGTCGGAACGGGGGAGGGAGAGAGGGAGGGGGAGAGGGGAGAGGTTGATGATGAGATTATTGCAAACTTTTCCGAGAGAAAACTCTGTGATTGGAAAATTCTTTCTTCATTACAGAGCGCTTTCAGTCGATGGGATTAAAAGAGGAGAAACTTCCCCGTTTGTTTTATTCTTGAGAGAAGTTCCTCGAGAGGTTTTGTTTTTTAATTTTCTAGAAGTGCTATAAGTTTTCTAGGAGTGTATTTTTATTAGCGAGTGTGTGTTACTATTCTTTGTTTTTTTTTTTTTGTATGTTTGTATTCATACAGGCAGAAGGAGCTGTATGAAGAGGCGTGTTTATATTCATATGTTTATATAATTTGATAATGATAATTTTTAAGTATGTATAAATAAAGTGATTGATCAAGATTTGTGTTTGTAAAACGTGACCATTGGTTATATATATATATATATATATATATATATATATATATATATATATATATATATATATATATATATATATATATATATCAACTTTAAGTTAATTGACAAAGGGAAAATAATTTGCTTTTAAAATTCAGTGGCTCTCAAATGGCTCTATGTTCAAATGTACTTCAATGACTAAATCCAGATGTATTTCAGTGACTCTGTATCCCAAAGTATTTCAATGACATTATATTCCAATGTATTTCAGTGGCTCAATATCCCTATATATATATATTTCAGTATCTATAACCAAATAAATTTCAATGATTCTGTAACCCAATGTATTTCAATGATTTTATATCCCTATGTATTTCAATGACTTTATAACCCAATGTATTTCAGTGACTTTATAACCCAATGTATTCCAATGACTTTATAACCCAATGTATTCCAATGACTTTATGACCCAATATATTTCAATGATTTTAGAGCCAAATGTATTTCAATGACATTGTAAACCCAATGTACTTCAATGACACTGCAAACCAATGTTCCAATGACTTTATAACCCAATGTATTTCAATGATTTTATAGCCAAATGTATTTCAATGACATTGTAAACCCAATATATTCCAAAACCTTTATAACCCCCAAACGTATTTCATTGAGTGCCAACTGCAGCGTCCCAATCCGTTTCATCAGATTCGACTGCCAAGTGTATTTCAATGACTTTAAACTCAAAGTGTTTCAATAAATTTATAATCTAGTTTTTTCAATGACTTTATAACCCCACGTATTTCAATGAATGCCAACGGCAGCGTCCCATTTCCTTCCATCACGCTACATTCCAGTGTATTATTCCAGTGACTTTATAACCCCAAGTATTCCAGCGACTTTATAACGTAATGTATTCCAATGAATGCGAATGCAGCGACTTTATACCAATGTATTTCAATGACTTTATAGCCTTATGTATTTCAATGAATGCCAACAGCAGCGTCCCACCCCCTTCCATCAGACTTTACATCCCAGTGTATTATTCCAATGACTTTATAACCCCAAGTATTCCAACGACATTATAACGCAATGTATTTCAATGAGTGCCAACCGCGGCGAGCCGATCGCTTCCATCAGACTTTATAACCCGGTGTATTTCAATGACTTTATAACCCAGTTTATTTCAATGACTTTATAAGCCAGTTTATTCCAATGACTTTATAACCCAATGTATTCCAGTGCCTTTATAACCCAGTTTATTTAAATAACTTTATATCCCAATGTATTTCAATTAGTGAGAACCCAGTTTATTTCAATGACTTTATAACCCAGTTTATTTCAATGACTTTATAAGCCAGTTTATTCCAATGACTTCATAACCCAATGTATTCCAATGCCTTTATAACCCAGTTTATTTAAATAACTTTATATCCCAATGTATTTCAATAAGTGAGAACCGTAGCGTCCCACTCCCTTTGCAAGCGAGTATATTCCAATGACTTTATAACGCAATGTATTTCAATGAGTGCAAACCGCGGCGAGCCGATCGCTTCCATCAGCTGGGTCTAATGGAAATCGTAAGTCCAGTTTGTACTCCGTCAGGGGACTTTAGAATTCCCGCCAGTTTATTTAAATCCGATCCGCTTTATATCCCAGGATAATATTTCAAGAGCTGGTCATTTGAGAACCTGCTGCTGCGGCAAGGGTTCCCCGGAACATCGATTTCGTGGTATGTGGTCGAGGTAAGGAGAGGAATTATGATTTTTTTTTTATTTTTGGTCATTGGAAAATGACTATTTTTTCTACTTTTTATGATTTGTTTTTTTTTGTCATTGGAAAATGTTGTTGACTTTATAATGATTTTTGTCATTGGAAAATATGTTAGTTTTTCAATGATTTTTGTCAATATCGCAGTTTTCCTACTTTTTATGATTTTTCCATTGGAAAATATCGTTTATTTTCTACTTTTTATGATTTTTTTGTCATTGGAAAATATCGTTGCAGTTTTCCTACTTTTTATGATTTTTTTTGTCATTGGAAAATATCGTTGCAGTTTTCCTACTTTTTATGATTTTTTTGTCATTGGAAAATATCGTTGCAGTTTTCCTACTTTTTATGATTTTTTTGTCATTGGAAAATATCGTTGCAGTTTTCTACTTTTTTATGTCATTGGAAAAATGCAGTTTTTTTTTTATGATTTTTTTGTCATTTAAATATCGTTTAGTTTTCCTACTTTTTATGATTTTTGTCATTGAAAATATCGTTGCAGTTCCCACTTTTATGATTTTTGCAAGAAAATATCGTTATTTTCCTACTTTTTATGATTTTTTTATTAAAAATATGTATTTCCTACTTTTTATGATTTTTTTGTCATTGGAAAATATCGTTGCAGTTTTCTACTTCCATGATTTTTGTCATTGGAAAATATAATGGAAACTTTTTATGATTTTTTTGTCAGAAAATATCGTTGCAGTTTTCCTACTTTTTATGATTTTTTTGTCATTGGAAAATATCATTTGCGGTTTTCCTACTTTTTATGATTTTTGTCCGAGTTTTCCCTTTTTATGATTTTTTTGTCTTTTGGAAAATATCGTTGCAGTTTTCCTACTTTTATGATTTTTTTGTCGAAAATATCGTTGCAGTTTTCCTAAATGATTTTTGTCATTGGAAAATATCAAACTTTTATGATTTTTTTGTCATTGGAAAAATGTTGCAGTTTTTACTTTTTATGATTTTTTTGTCATTGGAAAATATCGTTGCAGTTTCATTATGATTTTTGTCATTGGAAAATATCGTTGCAGTTTTCCTACTTTTTATGATTTTTGCATTGAAAATATCGTTGCAGTTTTCCTACTTTTTATGATTTTTTCATTGGAAAATATCATGCAGTTTTTACTTTTTATGATTTTTTTGTCGAAAATATCGTTGCAGTACTTTTATGATTTTTTTGTCATTGGAAAATATCTTTGCAGTTTTCCTACTTTTTTTTTTTTGTCATTGGAAAATATCGTTGCAGTTTTCCTACTTTTTATGATTTTTTTTAGGAAAATTTGTTTTTTTTGATTTTTTTGTCATTGGAAAATATCGTTGTAGTTTTTCTTTTTATGATTTTTGTCATTTATCGTTGCCAGTTTTCCTGTTTTTTTTTTTTGTCATTGGAAAATGTCGTTGCATTTTTCCTACTTTTTATGATTTTTTTTGTCATTGGAAAATGTCGTTGCATTTTTCGTACGTTTTTTATGATTTGCTTTTTTCTTGGTCATTGGAAAATATTACTGTATTTTTCTTACTTTTTTAAGATTTGCTTTTTTTGGGTCATTGGAAAATATGAAAATATCGTTGCATTTTTCTACTTTTTTTATTGTTTGATTTTTTTTGGTCATTGGAAAATATCGTTGCATTTTTCTACTTTTTTATTATTTGATTTTTTTTGGTCATTGGAAAATATCGTTGCATTTTTTCTACTTTTTTATTATTTGTTTTTTTTTTGGTCATTGGAAAATATCGTTGCATTTTTTCTACTTTTTTTATTTAATTTTTTTTGGTCATTGAAAATTACCGTTGCGTTTTCCTACTTTTTATATGGTTTGATTTTTTTTTTTGGTCATTGGAAAATATCTTTGCATTTTTCTTACTTTTTCTAATATGTTTAGTTTAACTTATCTTGTTATTAATGAAAATAGTTGAATCTTTTAACACTGTAAAATATTTATGGTAAAGTAAAAAAAAAATGTCAAATTGTAATTTATTTTTTCCAGTCACTGCTGAATTTTTATTTTTTTTACTTTATTTAGTTTGCCCCGTTATTAATGGAATATTATCATTATATGTGACAGCACTGTAAAATGTTGATAGGAAGTAACGACAAAATTATAACTTATCATCTAGTCTTCGGAAAATATTATTGCCATGCATTTTAATTCTCTCTGGTGCAGTACATCTTGCAATTACTGTGAGGTATTAGGCATATTCCCTGCATTACAAGAAGTTATGAATTTTTCCGTCACTGGAAAATATTATTATATTCTGCAACTAGCAAATCATTACAAAATTTCATGATAAAATAGACAGTGGGTTTTGAGGGCGAGTCCAGTGAGTGACTAATCGTTTTCAATTCCTGGTGTCACGTTAAGTGCAAATTGCTGCCTCCTTATTCAAGTTTCAAAATTGATAATAATTTTGAAATAATTAAAAAGAATAGACAGTGGGTTTTGAGGGTCCTGACGAGTCAGTGAGTGGAGGACGTATGTTTAATCGTTTCTTTTTATTTATGAAGAATTCCAGGAGTAAATAAAAAATTGTTATACTGTCTAAAGTGATAACGTTTCGAGAATATATATATATATATATATATATATATATATATAATATATATATATATATATATATATATATATATATATATATATATATATATATATATATATATATATATATAACCAACAGGAGAGAGAGGAGAGAGGGGAGAGAGAGAGAGAGAGAGAGAGAGAGAGAGAGAGAAGGGGGAGGGTGCCTTGGGCGAAACGAGAGAGGAGCTTAGTACCATAATTCTTAATTAAAGCAATATAAAAAGGCGACAAATCATGTGGGCACGGTCTCATTAGTAGGCCTAAAACAGCCGCTCGGAAGAAGCGGGTCGCCGGAGCAGGTTGGTTACCGGATGAGAGAGAGAGAGAGAGAGAGAGAGAGAGAGAGAGAGAGAAAATCATTAAATCAAAATGTTTTGCATGTTAGCAAAATATTGCCTCATAATACAAACATTAAATGTTTCTATATATATATATATATATATATATATATATATATATATATATATATATATATATATATATATATATATTTCGAACACATGGAAAACAATACAACTCCTCAAATCAGAACAGATCCGATAAATATTCTTGATACTCTTAACTAATCAAGTAAGGATAATTCCAATGAATAATCATAATTATAAGAATAGATCCTATTCATATTCTTAATCACTCTAGTAAGAACAGGAACAGTGAACGGCCTTAACGCCTCAACAAAATATAAGTATAGTAAATATTCTTAATGTCTGCAGTAAGAATAGAAACAGGGAATATTCTTAATTCCTCAAGTAAGAATGGCTGAAGTGGATATTCTTAATTACTCAAGAATAGGTACAGTAAATATTCTCAATTCCCAGACTAAGAATAGGTCCAGTAAATACTCTTAATTCCCAAACAAAGAATAGGTCCAGTAAATATTTTCAATTCTCAAACTAAGAATAAGTCTTAGATGAACTCCCAAACTAAGAATAGGTCCAGTATATATCCTCAATTCCCAAACTAGGAATAGGTCTAGTAAATATTCTCAATTCCCAAACTAAGAATAGGTACATTAAATATTCTCAATTCCCAAACTAAGAATAGGTCCAGTAAATATTCTCAATTCTCCAACTAGGAATACGTCCAGTAAATATTCTCAATTCCCAAGTTAAGTCCAGTAAATATTCTCTATTCCCAACTTAAGACCAGTAAATATTCTCAATTCCCAAACTAAGAATAGGTCCAGTAATTATTGCCAGTAGACCCAACTAACATTCTTATCCCCCTGAAGCGAGGACAGAGTGGACACCTGATTAATGGCCCACCCCGACCCCCCGAAAATAGATGGGAGAGAGAGACAAGACGCCTCTTCTTCTTATGCAATATGATCTCACGTCTTTAGAAGCCTGAATATGTTTGCCCTGTAAATTCCAGGGCGAAAGATGGACAGAAGGGGAGAGAGAGAGAGAGAGAGAGAGAGAGAGAGAGAGAGAGAGAGAGAGAGAGAGACTTAGGACGACTTTTCACTACCTGCTTTTGTGTAGCTGGTTCGAGAGAGAGAGTTGGAGGAAGACGAGATTGATACGCGCCATTTTCTCTCTCTCTCTCTCTCTCTCTCTCTCTCTCTCTCTCTCTCTCATAGAGACAATAAGATCGTTTAAATTAAACAGGAGGAAGGCGAGGGTCTAGCTCCGAAGGCGCCTGGAAGAAGGGCATTCATATCCGAGAGGGGAGGGCGGGAGTCCTCATTAGGACGAGCCGAGATTCCGAAGGTGATGAGGAAAGGGGAAACGTCTCAGGGTCAAGATATGGGTTGAATGACGTGTTTGCCTCCCGAAGGAGGAGGAGGAGGAGGAGGAGGAGGAGGAGGAGGAGGAGGAGGAGGAGGAGGAGGAGGAGGAGGAGGGGAGGAGGCGGAGGGGGAGGAGGAGTAGATACAGAAGAACTTACTGCATTGACAAATTGCAGGATTGAAATTTCGCAATGTCAAGATATTGCTGGAATGACGTGTTTGCTTCCTGAAGGAGGAGGAGGAGGAGGATGAGGAGGAGGAGGAGGAGGAGGAGGAGGCGGAGGCGGAGGAGGAAGAGACGGGTCTTGACAAGGCTGGAAGAAGGAGGGAACAACTTACTGTAATGACAAATGGCAGGAAATGTCAAGATATTGCTAGAATGACGTGTTTGCCTTCTGAAGGAGGAGGAGGAGGAGGAGGAGGAGGAGGAGGAGGCGGAGGCGGAGGAGGAAGAGACGGGTCTTGCACAAGGCTGGAAGAAGTGCAGATACAAGGGAACAACTTACTGTAATGACAAATGGCAGGAAATGTCAAGATATTGCTGGAATGACGTGTTTGCCTTCTGAAGGAGGAGGAGGAGGAGGAGGAGGGGGAGGAGGAGGAGGAGGATGAAAAAAGACGAGGAAGAGGAGGTCTCGCACAGCGCTGGAATGAGTCTGGATACAATGGAACGAACTCACTGTAATGACAGATGGAAGCTTTCCAGTTTTAAAATGGCCTCTTCCAAGACAGAGTTTCAGATTTCGTAAAGAAATGCTTTTTTTTTTTCACACGCCTCTGTCTGTCTCTCTTCCTGCCTACCTATTATTTATTACACTCACATCTATCTTTTTCTTTCATACGTGATCTACGAACCCGGGAATTCTGTAATATTGCTGTTCTCGCTTTGTAGCTCTTGTATATTTCAAAACCCGTCTGAATATATCACAGAATAATAATTATATCTCTGTTATATCAAAGTATAAGGGGATATGCGAAGTTGAGGCTGTAATTCTGTAATGCATTACATCCAGTGTGTGTTATTCGTTACTGCGGAGAGAGAGAGAGAGAGAGAGAGAGAGAGAGAGAGAGAGAGAGAGAGAGAGAGAGAGAGAGAGAGATTCCGTTGTTAAAAAGAAAATTTATCAGTACATTAAATGTTACACGTCAGTATGATTATTTGCTCAATACACTAACAGAACACAGAAAGAGAGAGAGAGAGAGAGAGAGAGAGAGAGAGAGAGAGAGAGAGAGAGAGAGAGAGAGAGAGAGTCTGTATTCTTCAAAATGAAAAATATAATACATTAATATTACACATTATTATTATTTTCTCAGGATACTAATCAAGCATCTAGAGAGAGAGAGAGAGAGAGAGAGAGAGAGAGGTTGCATTCTTCAAAATGAACATCTAAAAATCATTAGAAAGCAAAAGAGATGAGCAGACGCAGAGAAATAAATAATAATGAGCAAAGATAGATAATGCAAAATACGCCATGTCTTACAATTCATTTTCATCTTTGAAAATAATTTTCCAGCTAAAATATTGGCTTCCGGGTGAAGATACAACGTAAATTGTTATTACTTTCGTTTAATCTCTCTCTCTCTCTCTCTCTCTCTCTCTCTCTCTCTTTTCCCGCCAAAATATTAGCTTCTGGGAGAAGAAAGTACAAAATGAAATTAATATTACTTTCATTTAATCTCTCTCTCTCTCTCTCTCTCTCTCTCTCTCTCTCTCTCTCTCTCTCTCTCTCTTCTTTCCAAAATATTAGCTTCAGGGGAGAAGAAAGTACAAAATGAAATTAATATTACTTTCATTTAACCTCTCTCTCTCTCTCTCTCTCTCTCTCTCTCTCTCTCTCTCTCTCTCTCTCTCTGTAGAGACTTCGCTGCCTTCCCCCCTTCCCATCTCCCTTCCCCCTCCCCTCCCTCCCCCCCTTCCCAAGCTAAACTTCCGAGCAGAATCTTCACAAACAAATTTCATAAAGAGTTGCGTCTGAATGTGGTGGTCACAACATATCCTCGCCGAGTCTAATATTATAGAGTTGCACATGCCCACATTCGCTCTGTATGTGAATCTGTATGTGTATTTGCATGTGTATGTGTCTGTATGTGTATGTCTGTGTATGTGTGTGTGTGCGAGCGGTTTTTGTGTTTGTTTCTTCGTGTATCGTACCGACAATATCAAGTCATCGTTTTTAAGGCTGTTGTACTTCCCATCATTTTTAATTTTCCGTAAAGAAAACTATTGTGCCGGCTTTGTTTGTCCGTCCGCACTTTATTCTGACCGCCCTCAGATCTTAAAAACTACTGAGGCTAGAGGGCTGCAAATTGTTATGTTGATCATCCACCCTCCGATCATCAAACATACCAAATTGCAACCCTCTAGCCTCAGTGGTTTTTATTTTATTTAAGGTTAAAGTTAGCCATAATCGTGTGTCTGGCAACGATGTAAGATAGGCCACCACAGGGCCGTGGTTAAAGTTTCATGGGCCGCATCTCATACAGCATTATACCGAGACCACCGAAAGATAGATCTATATATTTCCGGTGGCCTTGATTGCACGCTGTACAGAAAACTCGATTGCGCCGAAGAAACTTCGGCGCATATTTTACTTGTTTTCAGTAGTGAGCTGACATCGCTACGCTACCTTTGCACTTCGAGAGAGAGAGAGAGAGAGAGAGAGAGAGAGAGAGAGAGAGAGAGAGAGAGAGAGAGAGAGAGAGAGAGAGAGAGAGAGAGAGAGAGAGAGAGAGGAAAAAATAATCATCTCTTTCTATCGTAATGTTGTTCCAGCTCCGCAAAAAACAATTTAGCAAACTTCAGATTCCAGATTCCAGATTCCAAATAGTTACATCCGAAGTGCCTGGAATCCGGGTATGTACAGCTAGACACTAAACCACTATTATTACGGGGTTTCTGACAGAGAGAGAGAGAGAGAGAGAGAGAGAGAGAGTAATTGCAATGTTGAAGTTTGAAATGCCATGTATTGCTCTGACGACGCGATATAACCTCACAATATTGTTGAGGATGGATGGACGCCTGTATCTGCTTCGGGGGAGAGAGAGAGAGAGAGAGAGAGAGAGAGAGAGAGAGAGAGAGAGAGAGAGAGAGAGAGAGAGAGAGGTGAGACTATTGGGTATGGTCTTTTAGTTCTCTTTGTCTCATATTCTTTACTGTCAAGCGATTATTCCGGACGTAAGAAGAATGAGTTTTATGCCAAATGCTGTCGCTGTATTTTAATAATTTACCTACCTTTTATTTATTCATTTATTTATTTGTTAATTTATCCGTTTTTTTTAATAAGTGATCTCCTTTTTGTGCATTTCCCATTACCTTCTGTTCTTTCTTTCGAATGAAAGCCTCAATAATCTTTTGAAGCTCGAATTTCGAGTCAGTGGCCCCTTTGGTGGGGTTGTTCAGTATGAATAGGGTCCATCTTCTGAATGTAATAATAATAATAATAATAATAATAATAATAATAATAATAATAATAATAATAATAATAATAATAATAATAATAATAATAATAATAATAATAGAAGAAGAAGAAGAAGAAGAAGAAGAAGAAGAAGAAGAAGAAGAAGAAGAAGAAGAAGATGTCCGGCGTTTGCACAGAACTAGTACAACAAGAGGCATGATTCAGTAGCAAAAACCCTCCACTGGAGCCTGTGCAAGAAACACCAGCTAGCCTGCAGTAATAAGTGGTACGAACACCAACCTGAGGGAGTGATAGAAAACGATCAGGCAAAGATCCCCTGGGACTATGGTATCAGAACAGATAGGGTGATACGTGCCAATAGACCAGACGTGACGTTGATTGACAAAATCAAGAGGAAAGTATCACTCATTGACGTCGCAATGCCATGCGACACCAGAGTAGATGTGAGAGAAAGAGAGAAAATGGATAAATATCAAGACCTGAAAATCGAAATAAGAAGGATACGGAATTTGCCAGTGGAAATTGTACCCGTAATCAGAGGCACACTAGGCACGATCCCAAGATCCCTGAAAAGGAATCTGGAAAAACTAGATGCCGAAGTAGCTCCAGGACTCGTGCGGAAAAGTGTGCTACTAGAAACAGCGCACGTAGTGAGAAAAGTGATGGACTCCTAAGGAGGCAGGATGCAACCCGGAACCCCACACTATAAAAACCACCCAGTCGAATAGGATGACTGTGATAGACCCCCGAAAAATTAAATAAATAATAATAATAATAATAATAATAATAATAATAATAATAATAATAATAATAATAATAATAATAATGTGGCGGGCTTGTTCCATACGAATAGGATTCATCTTCTGAATAATAATAATAATAATAATAATAATAATAATAATAATAATAATAATAATAATAATAATAATAATAATAATAATAATGAAGACTATGAAGAATAGTCACGTTCTTTTAAGATTATGGCGAAAATAAAGAGCCTCTTCTTGCCTGTAAATCTTTGTATATTCTTAAGAATACATTTTCAGATCCTTAAGGATTCGCACATACATAGAAAAGGAAATAGTTTTATCCTTAGATTATGTCACGATAGGGCGTGAATATCTGACCAGAACAGGGAGGCCTAATAATCTGATAATTCACATTGATAATTAAAGGCACGAGTCACGTGACGAAGAAGAAGAAGAAGAAGAAGAAGAAGAAGGAGAGAGAGAGAGAGAGAGAGAGAGAGAGAGAGAGAGAGAGCTAATTTCTACAGGCTACATACAGCAACCATCGCTACCCAAAACACTCGTGGACATAATCTCTCGTCCTTTGCCGAGCAAGAGAGAGAGAATAAAAAAAAAAATGATTGTTATAAAAAGACAAAAACGTCAATACAATGAAAGACGAAAAACCCCCAAAGCCCCAAACCCCCCAAAAAACAAACAAAAAACAAAGAAATGAGTCAGGATTCTTTTTTTTTCCTCTCGGAGGTAGATTTGGGAACGATGTGTGTGTTTAACTTGAGCGCGAACCAAAAGCGAGAGGCAGACAGGTGATTAATTTTTAGCATAGGCAGAGAGAGAGAGAGAGAGAGAGAGGTTGTCCTTCCTTCCCCCCGCCTCCCCCTAGGGCCAACCTATCTCCCCTGCCCCCCGGACCGCCGAAAATGACAAAATGTGCCAGTGTTTTAAAGTGGGGGCCAATTTCAGCATGAGGCATGTGTTAGTAATTGTTGTCTCAGCTTTATATCCTCCATGCAGCTTACTCGGGATATTAGATTAGGAAAAATAGCCCTCTTCATTCTCTCTGGCCCACGTCCGCTTTTCCCAAATGTCTTCGTTCAGCCCGGGCGGCTCCCCCGAGGAAGGGGTGGGGTGAGGCTTTTGGCACCGTGGGCCGCCCCAGCGCCCCGCCGGAAGAGGCATGGCGCTAAGCAAGGCTTCAGCAGCGGCCTTCCTTCCCTCCCCCCAAAAACACCCCCGGGGGCCAAGTTGATCCTGCGGTGAAAAATAACGGGAAGGGACCATAGTTTTGGCAACGTCTCGTCTACTTGTAATCGCTGTAAGATAAGTGGTCTAATATCACTAGGTAGAGGCTAAACACAGCCCCAAACGCTCTCCATTTTTCCCCGGCGAAACTCGACCCTATGGCCCGGAGCGCCGAAGGGCCGAATTCGCCGAAAAAGGCGGCGCGTATTCGAGACCCCTTATCAAGCCTCGGTACACAAAACGAATGACACGCTCCGAGCCGAAGACGGCACTGCCGTAGAAAAGTGCCGGCGGCGCGGGCGGGAATGGCCCCAAGTCCTCGGCTCCGTAAGGCTCGCTTTTCCTCGGCGGCGCCGCGGGACGCTTACGCCCCGGTCCTCGCGGAATCCGTCTAATTATGCGACAGATTTGTATAATGAGTGTAAGTTTTTAATGAAAGTATCGCGCATTACTGGCGATTAAGGAGGAAGGCGTTATAAAAACACATGATGTTTTTCACAATTAAATTCGGCCGACGGCGGCGTTATCAGTCGGCGCGGAGTTTCTCCGAATGCAAGGAGAGGAATCAAAACAACATCGGCCTAGAAACATTAGTAGGCCTGGGGAGATGAAGCCTCTTACAACCGTCTTCTTAAAACAAGGGGAAATCGGCCTATAAACACTGGTAGTAGGCCTAAGAAGAAGCAGCAGCCTATTGCAACCATCTTCTAAAAAAATAGGAAAACATAACAACATCAGTCTATAAACACTAGTAGACCTTGGAAGAAGAAGAAGAAGCCTATTGCAACCATCTTCTAAAGAAGAGGAGAATAAAACACATTGGCCTGTAAACTCTAGTAGGCTAAAAAGAAGAAGAAGAAGAAGAAGAAGAAGAAGAAGAAGAAGAAGAAGAAGAAGAAGAAGAAGAAGAAGAAGAAGCCTCTTCTTGCAGCCATCTTCCAAAGACAAGAGGAAGACAGGAGTCAGAAAAGAAGCTTCTCTCTATTCTAAAAAGAGAGGAAAAAAGAGTCAAACCAGAAGCTTCCCTCTTTCTAAAAAGAAAATAGGAAAAGAGGAGTCAGAAAAAGAAGCTTCCCTCTTTCTAAAAAAAAAGTAGGAAAAGAGGAGTCAAAAAAGAAGCTTCTCTCCCTCTTTCCTCTTATTAGGAACCCTTTCCTCTTTCCTCTTATCAGGAACTCTTTCCTCTTTCCAGGAAATACGTCCCGGAACAAGCAACGAATGATCAGTATAATGATTTGGTGATCAATTACGAATTTGCAATATTCTGTATTTTGTCATGGGGGGGGGTGAGTTAGAGGGGAGGATTGGAAGGGGTAGGGGTGGGTTAGGGAGGTGGGGGAAGGAGGGGCTAGGATCAGTATTCCCAAATCTGTCATTTCTTGGAATGTTATTCATCATTAATTTTAATATTCAAATATGACGGTTTTACTCATCAATATTCATGTGATTATTATTATTATTACTATTATTATTATTATTATTATTATTATTATTATTATTATTATTATTATTATCATCATTAATCATTATTATTATCATTAATTATTATTTGTTATGAATAGACATTAAATATTCAGGTATTTAGAAAATGTATATACTGTTATTATCATTATTAATCATTATTTATAAGTAGATATTAAGCCAAATGAAAAAAAGATATAAATTCATTAAAAATATATCTATTTAAAAAATGAATATTACTAATAATGACTCAAGTATTCACTAATTACCGATACATTTTACTCATGATTGTAATTTTGAAGAATATCATTAGAATTGTAATTATTGAGAAGTTTCTTAAATAGTAAGAGTTGTGTCATTAACGAGAGTTGTCATTGATAAGAGCTGCATCATTAACAAGAGTTGCGCCATTAACAAGAGTTGCGTCATTATTAAGACCTGCGTCATTAATAAGATCTGCGTCATTAACAAGAGTTACGTCATTATTAATAGCTGTGTCATTAAGAAGAGTTGCGTCACTAACAAGAGTTGCGTCATTATTAATAGCTGTGTCATTAAGAAGAGTTGCGTCATTAATAAGAGTTGTGAATAAGGGTTGCATCATTGATAAGAGTTGCGTCATTAACAAGAGTTCAACTATTATATTCCGGTTATGATATCAACTGTCATTATTATTATTATTATTATTATTATTATTATTATTATTATTATTATTATTATGTATGATGAAAGAAAGTTACTCCTGATAGTGACGCAAATCTTATTGATAATTCAAACCTTATTAATGATGCAACTCTTATTAATGACGCAACTTTTGTTAATGATGCAGCTCTTATTAATGATGCGACTCTTACTAATGATGCAGCTATTATTAATGATGCAGCTCTTGATAATGAAGCTACTCTTACTAATGGCGTAACTCTTATTAATGACGCAGTTCTTAATAATGACGCTACTCTTGTTAACGGCGCAACTCTTACTAATGATGCAGCTATTATTAATGACACAGCTCTTATTAATGACACAACCCTTATTAATGACGCAAATCTTATTAATGATGCTACTCTTGCTAACGGCGCAACTCTTACAAATGACACAACCCTTATTAATGACACAACTCTTATCAATGGCGCAACTCTTATTAATGACGCAACTATAAATAAATACGAATGCATCAGAGCCTTCAGTATGTTTATATTACAGTGGTTTACGCAAAATAAAAATGGTTGTCTTAGAGTATAATTAATTATCTCCATCTATATGTAATAGATATTATTAAATTTAACAACAACAGAAATAATAATAATAATAATAATAATAATAATAATAATAATAATAATAATAATAATAATAATAATAATAATAAATAATAATAAAAGTTAAACAATGAATTTTGTCACTATAGAATAATACTGTAATTAACCTACAGAAATATTCTAAAGTTAATTACAACATCCTCGCATTTCAGACCGAGATATTACAAGATATTGTCACACTGCTGTAATACTGTAATTAACTTAAAGTCACAGTTAATTACATCATCGTCGTATTTCCGAAGAAAAACTTACGAAATATTGTCACGCTAATGTAATACTGTAATTAACTTACAGAAATATTCTGTAGTTAATTACAGCGTCCTCGTATATCCGACACAAAAATTACAAAATATCGTTACGCTACTGTAATAGTGTAATTAACTTAAGAAAGTCACGCTAATGCAATATTGTAATTACAGAAATATTCTGAAGTTAATTACAACAACCCCGTATTTCCTAACAATAAAGAAACACTACAGCAATACTGTAATTAACTTAAAGCAATATTCTGTAGTTAATTACAACCACCTCGTATTTCCGACCTAGAAAATTACATTAATGTAATATTGTAATTAAGGAAATATTCTGAACTTAATTACAATATCATCGTATTTCCGAATGAGAAAGACACCCTACATTAATACTGTATTTAACTTACAGAAATATTCTGTAGTCAATTACAAATGCCTCGTATTTCCGACCAAGGAAATCGCACAAATGTAATATTGTAATTACAGCAATATTCTGAAGTTAATTACAGCAGCCTCGTATATGCGACGAAGATAACACTAATGCAACATTGTAATTACAGAAATATTCTGAAGTTAATTACAATATCATCCTATTTCCGACCAAGAAAATCATAACAAACGTACTATTGTAATTATAGAAATATCCTGAACTTAATTACAATATCATCGTGTTTCCAGCCAAGAAAATCACACTAGTGTAATATTGTAATCGCAGAAACATTCTGAACTTAATTACAGTGTCATCGCATTTTCAACAAAGAAAATCACACAATGCAATATTGTAATTACAGAAATGTTCTGACATTAATTACAATATCATCGTATTTTTAACCAAGAAAATAACACATGTAATATTGTAACTTTAGAAATATTCTGTAGTTAATTATAACAGCCTCGTATTTCCAACCAAGAAAACACACTAATGTAATCTTGTAATTACGGAAATATTCTGAACTTAATTACAATATCATCATATTTCCAGCCAAGAAAGCCACACAAATGTAATATTGTAATTACGGAAATATTCTGCACTTCATTACAACAGCCTCGTATTTCCGACCTAGAAATGACAAAACATCATTGAAATTCAGATTGACCTGATTTGTGGTCGACCTCAGCTAAGGACATTCCTGACTAAACAGTATATCTAGGATTTTGTTGTGGCCTCTCATGAATATTGAAAAGATAAGTGAAGCGGTCTAAATATTATATATATGTATAATATATATTCAGATTCAATCATACAATTCTTCCCACGTGTCATATTTTTTTTTTGTATTTGTGTTCAATGCATTTTTCACTTTCTTATTAAAATGATACACTATGTTGTTATTTATATTAAGCCTGTTCATTAATATTTTATATATATATATATATATATATATATATATATATATATATATATATATATATATATATATATATATATATATATATATATGTATATATAATATATATATATATACATGTACACATATATATACACATATATATATATATATATATATATATATATATATATATATATATATATATATATATATATATATATATCAGATTCAGTCATACGATTCTTCCTACGTGTCATATTTTTTTTTGTATTTGTGTTCATTATATTTTTCACTATATTATATTTATCCAATATTTTGTTATTTCTAGAAAGCCTGTACAGTATCTCGTTTGATATTTTCCACATTTCATTTACGACACATTTTACAAAA
>NC_089747.1:1382500-1390000 GCF_040412425.1 Macrobrachium rosenbergii | reverse complement strand
TTGGTTATTAGAATTATATACGTTTCTAGTTAAAAGCGACCAGGAGATTCTACATATACATACGTACTTAATAAAAAAGTTTTATAAATATATAAATATATAGATACACAAAAATATAAAAATAAAAATAAAAAATATAAATATAAATATCAATATCAATATAAATATAAATATAAATATATATAAATATAAATATTAATAAATAAATAAAGAAAAATAAAAATAAATAAATAAATAAATATATATATTATATATAAATACATATACATATATATACAGCATATATATGTACATATATACCTGTATACATACATACATACATATACATAACTCTTTTTACAACGTTACGGCCAAAAAAAAAAATGACTCCCGAAAAAACCTCCAACTCAGCCGTCCCCTGTCCCCCTCCTCCCCCTCCCCCACCGGGGGGGGGGGCCAAAAACGCTATCACTCATTTATGTAACACTAACCGGCTCATTTCCGGGACATATATTCGTAGGAACCGATGTATTTTCATTTATCAGGGCCATAAATCTTCCCTCTTGTTCGTCAAAACGCGTCGCAGCTCATTTGGTCATTCCCGAAATTTTTTTATCATGATGAGCAGGGCGGCTGCAGCCTGCGATGATGAGGTTAGGTTAGGTTGGGTTTTGATGATGATGGTGATGATATGATGATGATTATGATAGTGATGATGATGATGGTAATGATAATAATGACAGTAAATAGACATCATGGTATTTTTGTCTATAATAATAATAATAATAATAATAATAATAATAATAATAATAATGATAATAATAATAATAATAAAAAGGTCATCACTGAAAATAGTAACAATAAGGAATAACTTTAGAATTAATGATAAAATGACTTCGACACAATAGTAATAATACGAATGACACACACACACACACACATATATATATGTGTGTGTATTTGTGTGTATGCACACACATTACATATTATATACATTCAAATATATATATACACGTACATATATATCTTTTACGGACTCTGTAGGAAATAGATTATTAAGAATAAGCAAAATTAGCCATTTTTGACACACAGTCAAGCTTTCAAATTTTACAATTACTGCTAAATAAATTCCACCCATTTTCGTAAGATTCTCATTTGATTTCGGAAATCAAATTCAGCTGACATTAAAATACAGATATTTTTGCCTCTATTTTTCCAAGCAAGCAAGTAAATAAATAAATCAATCGAAAAATATATAAATAGATCAATTAATCAACCAATCAATCAACAAATAAATAAATAAATACAGAAATGAATAAACAAAACTTTAACCAAAACACCATTGTGATTTATCATCAAATATTATATTGGGCACTGCTTGCAGGCGTTAAGACAATTCTCAAGCAAAATAATGGTAAATATTTCCTGAGAAAATATAATTTCAAAAAAGGAGAATATGAATATCTTTTAATTCAAATAAAACTCTTTTATATAAGTTATTTAATTATTTTGTTATGCCTTAATGGATTCTTCGAAAGGTTTTCCAACTGTTATTGGAAGGTAAAATTTTCTTGGACGAGTGAATTCGAGTCTCTCTCTCTCTCTCTCTCTCTCTCTCTCTCTCTCTCTCTCTCTCTCTCTCTCTCTCTCTCTCTCTCTATATATATATATATATATATATATATATATATATATATATATATATATATATATATATATATATATATATATATATATATATATATATATATATATATATATATATATATATATATAGATATATATATATATATGTGTGAGTATGTGTGTGTGTGTGTGTGTACGCGCGCGCGCACGCCTCGGCTGTTCATTTATCTCCTCATCATTTGTTCCAACTTCGTCTCCCATTCCATTCTCCTGTTGAACTCTGTTTTTTTCCCAGCGTTGAATTTCGTCTTCCACCTCCTCCTCCTCCTCCTCCCTCTTCCCCCTACCCTTTCCTTTCCTCCTCCCACCCCCACCCACCCATCCAGCTGACACCCATTTGGTTAATTTTTGGATCCAGTCGAAAATAAGCATGGCGTAACCCATCCAATAAATTCGGAGCGAGAGAGACAATGGTGCAAAATGCTAATGATGTTTGATTCTGAAAGCATTTGACACAGCTCAATGGCGCCCTGGGTGGGGGAGAGGGGGGGAAGGTGAAGGGGAAGGGGTAGGTGGGTAAGGGGAGGTATATGGGTTAGGTGCATACTAGTTTACCCGTGGGCGTTAAGGCTGGGGGGTGGGGGAGGGGTGAAAGGTTATCTTTCCATTTCTTCCGTCGAACGAATACTTCTCCCCCCCTCCCCCTCCCTTCTCCCTCCCTCTCCCCCTCACTCCCTCACCCCTCACACACCCCTCCCCAATCATTACCGAAGCTACCTACCTCATTACCTTTCCTCATTGACTCATTAACAATTTTTAAAATAATTTTTTCCCGTCCAAGAATATTCAGCGCCGCTCCGGGCGTGTCAGTTCAAAATGGCAGATTTTACTTGTGTCAACAATTATTAAGAGCACGGGGCCGACAGAACCGCCTCTTCTGGCAAAAGGTGTGTAGTAATAATAATAATACTAATAATTCAGGATAAAGGGTGTATAAAGGTGTGTATAGTTCAGCAGTCGAGGTGTACTGAAGTGGGTGTTTTGGAATGTTAGCAAAAGAGGGAGAAAGAATGAATGAGTGAATAAGATTTTCTGAAGGGGGAATGGGTTATTCAGTTGCGCTTGTAATCGTGTTGTAATGAGTTGAATGGGTTATTCATCTGTACTTACAAGCGTAAAGGAATTGAATTCAATATAGAATTTAGGCCAAAGGCCAAGCACTGGGAGCTACGAGGTCATTCAACGCTAAAAGAAACGTTGAGAGTAAAAGGGCTGACAGGTGTAACAAGAGGAAAACCTCAAAGCAGTTGCACTACGAATCAATTGTTAGAAGAGGGTTAAGGAAAGTAAGATGGAAGAAAGAGAATATGAAAGGAGGTACAGTAAAATGAACGAAAGGGGTTGCAGCTAGGGGCGAAGGCACGCTGCAAAGAACCTTAGTAATGCCTACAGTGCACCAGATGAGGTGCACTGACAGCGCTACCCCCCTACGGGGATAAAGTAATTAGGTGATGAAAATGTTATTCATGTGTACTTTCAAACGTAAAATAATGATTTGATGAATCTGGCATTCAGTTGTACTTACAAACGTGTAGTAAACAGTTGATGAATGTGTTATTCATTGAATAAATAACCCATTAACTCATTAACCAATGAATAATTAATAAGCAAATAATAAGCGAATAAAAAAATATATAAGCATAGACGTGGACCTCAGTCATTAACCAAACAAAATCAGAGAATAATTCGAGGAACGCGTTTCACTTTAGCTTCTAAAGCCGACAATAAAGACCAACAAATAAAGCCAAATGATAAAGCTTCACAAAAGCCAAAGCAGAACTGAAAGCAAAACACAGACAGACACAGACAAGACACAGACGAGACGAGAAAGAGACAATTCCCAAAACGCTAACAGAGGAACGCGTCGTCATCAAAAAACCCACGAGCGAAAGTGTCTCTTCTTCTTCTTCTTCTCCTTCTTCTTCTTCTTCTTCTTCTTCTTCTTCGCCGAAGCGTGAGGCGTGAGGCGGCATCCCGGTGGCTCTAACCACCGCCAGACGCCCAATAAAAGGGCAAACAAAGACTGCTGAGAGTGCCACAGTGCCACTAACAAGCGCCCGAGGTGGGGGCCGAGGAAGACTGGTAATAGACATTTCAGGGGCGGGCCATAATCAGCTGCAATACCACACTAGTCAACTGACAATGAGGACCCCGCACTTGATGAATGCCCGCCCGCCTGATGCTTACGTCCTTATGGATGCCGGTATTAAGCCTCAAACAAAATGTAGCGCACAATTAAGCCCGCGGGGAAGAAGGGCACAAGCGACGGGCTCTCCACGCCATGGCAGGGAAGCCGCGCTTCGGCCGAGATATTTAGGAGAGCGATTTAGACCTGTCTTTATCTCCTCTCTCCCCCCTTCCCCCTGCGCTTTATTACACCCCTCACCCTATCTGGAAGGGCTTTCTAATTCTCTTCTCATATAATTCCATATCCTCTCTTGATGGCCACGGCATTTGCGACGCTAATTTTTAACGCCAAATCTACTAGTCATACAGTTCATTTTGATGTCCAAAGGTAGATGTAAATATTCTTAATTTTTCATTCTACCTGGCTTTCATTCCTTCCCCCTCCCCCTTCCTCTCCCCTCCCCTCCCCCCTCTATTCGAACGCAACTAAAAGCATTCGCACAATCACTTTTATAGATATTTTAAAGCGTTTTCAGAGGTATTGAGGATTCAAGCTTAATTTTCTTAATCTTTTTCTTTGATTAGGGCTTTCTAAATTTCTTTTGTTAAAGATAATTTATTGAAAGCCTGCGGTTTCACAATTCTGAATTCCCTCTCTCTCTCTCTCTCTCTCTCTCTCTCTCTCTCTCTCTCTCTCTCTCTCTCTCTCTCTCTCTCTCTCTCTCTCAGCTTATAATCAGGTAATATAAATAAAGTAATACTTTTAAGTAATATTACTGATCTTCTTTGAGTGAAAAAAAATATTTTTTATTAAAAACACACCGTGAGTTTTTATTTATAATATAAATACAAAATTAAGCATTTTCAAATGAAATTAAAAATAAAATATATTTTACGTCTATGGATGAGAATATATAATAAGTTTTTTTTGCACATAATGGGTCATTGCTACTAAATAATTCAACTTATTTCTTCATAAGAATACAACCTATTCCTCCAGCCAATACCAAACACTTGCAACGCCAGACACCGAACTTGATCAGTCAACGCAACATTGACTCATTATTCATTATCTATTAATTATCTCTCTCATTCAAGAGTACATTATTTCTCGCTTTTTCCTTCGTTATTTAGGCATTATCATTTCGCGCATTTTCCTTCGTTATTTAGACATTATCATTTCCCGCATTTTCCTTCGTTATTTAGACATTATTATTATCATTTCGCGCATTTTCCTTCGTTATTTAGACATTATCATTTCCCGCATTTTCCTTCGTCGTTTAGACATTATTATTTCCGGCATTTTCCTTCGTCATTTAGACATTATTATTTCCGGCATTTTTCTTCGTTATTTAGACATTATCATTTCCCGCATTTTCCTTCGTTATTTAGACATTATTATTATCATTTCCTTCTTTATTTAGACATCATCATTTCCCGCATTTTCTTTCGTAATTTAGACATTATTATTGTCATTTCCTTCGTTATGTAGATATTATCATTTCCCGAATTTTCCTTCGTTATTTAGACATTATTATTATAAATTTCCCTCTTTATTTAGACATTATCATTTCCCGCTTTTTCCTTCGTAATTTAGACATTATCATTATCATTTCCTTCATTATGTAGACATTATCATTTCCCGAATTTTCCTTCGTTATTCAGACATCATTTCCCGCATTTCCTTCGTTATTTAGACATTATTATTATCATTTCCTTCGTTATGTAGACATTATCATTTCCCGCATTTTCCTTCGCTATTTACACATTAGTATTATCATTTCCTTCGTTACGTAGACATTATCATTTCCCGCATTTTCCTTCGTTATTTACACATTATTATTATAATTTCCTTCGTTACGTAGACATTATCATTTCCCGCATTTTCCTTCGTTATTTAGACATTAGTGTTATCATCATTTCCTTCGTTATGTAGACATTATCATTTCCCGTATTTTCCTTCGTCATTTAGACATTACCACCAATCATTTCCAAAACGTAGACTGTTCACTGGACACTTCATCATGCTGACATTACTGTGATGACATATTTTCAATTTTACGAGCGTGTATATGTAGAGATTGCTAATCTATTTAGATACACAGTGTGTGTATGTGTGTGTGTATATATACAGCAATGCATGTGTGCGTATCATGATTGTATAACTCGGTAATACACGCTCAGGGTATGTATTTATGTAGAGAAAAGTAAAAACATTTATACAAAGCGTTTGTGTGTGTATTACACAATGTAATTATAGAGAAATATATGCATACATTTACTTTACCTTTATACGTTCATATGAAGTGTTTATAAAGATACAAAGCCATAATTAAAAGGTCGAGTTTGCGTATATATTTACGTATTTTTAAACGTATATACAAAGTATTTATTAGAATGCCATTACAATTATATAGAGAGATTAGTGGATATGTTTATGCATTTCTAAACACTTATACAGTGTGTATATATATATATATATATATATATATATATATATACTCGTATATATATATATATATATATATATATATATATATATATACTCATATATATATATATATATATATATATATATATATATATATATATATATATATATATATATATATATATATATATATATATATATATATATATAAATATTCGGATAAATTAGATTTTAATGATTCAGTTAAAGACCCTTCAACATCATCATCATCACCATCCTCTCTCTCTCTCTCTCTCTCTCTCTCTCTCTCTCTGTGGGGAAGTCAAGCCAAGAGCCTCCACCGCCGTCGCCGCCGCCCCTGCTACACGAAACCGCCGAAGCCGCTTACGCCCCTGTGGCCACCTCGCAGCCTGTGTATTTACTCGTCCCGTGTTAGCATCGGGTTCACACTGCGCTTAACTTCTCCTCTTCCTCCTCCACCTCCTCCTCCTCCTCCTCCTCCTCCACCTCCTCCTCCTGCCGACTCCGTTCAATAACTTTTCGCTCAGAGCCACCGCCGTTGTGTCACTCGGGTGTCACTCGGCATCGCTCACGAGGTCCTTCGTCAAAATTCGCTTCTCCGCTGCGGAACGCGAGCGCCCCGGAGAGCATCGCGGGCGGGCCATGAGCAACCCAGCCAGCCAGCGATTCGGGCGTGATTTCGCGGGGCGGGAGAGAGAGAGAGAGAGAGAGATACGCCCGAAGAAGAAGGCGAAACGTTGCGGGAAGGTGGGCAGGAAGACTGTGCAGAAGGCTGGAGAGAGAGAGAGAGAGAGAGAGAGAGAGAGAGAGAGAGATAGTAGCTAACCGACACCATACATTAATCCCGGAATATTTACTATATATATCCATTACGTCGATTAGAATGATGAACATCGATCTAGCGCCGCCGTCAGCGCAATCGGTCCCGAAGGGGCACTTAATTCCACACACACACACACACACGTAGTAGTAGTATTAGTATAGCAGTACTAGTCCTCAGCATAGGGGGCAGGGAGGGGAGAAATAGGACTGGAGTGGTTAGAGTTGAAATATGGCGGCGAGATGAACCTGCCAAAACTCCTCGCCAGCTACTGATGGATGTTTGTTTATATAGATATATCAGTGTTTATATAGATATATCTACGGGGCGAGATCGCGTGAGAGAGAGAAGGAGATAGATATATATACATATCTGTGGGGTAAGCTCCGGTGAGAGAGAGAGAGAGAGAGAGAGAGAGAGAGAGAGAGAGAGAGAG
>NC_089747.1:1367500-1377500 GCF_040412425.1 Macrobrachium rosenbergii | reverse complement strand
AAAGGTTACATTTCAGAGACCAAACTGTCTCTCTCCTCAGGCAAATTTGCCTGAGGAGAGAGACAGTTTGGTCTCCGAAATATAGCCTTTATTTTCCAATTTGGGGGTTTGTATGGGCTCATTATATTTGAATTATATAAATATATATATGTATATATTTTTATATATATATATATATATATATATATATATATATATATATATATACATATATATATATATATATATATATATATATATATATATACATATACATATATATATATATATATATATATATATATATATATATATATATATATATATAT
Organism: Macrobrachium rosenbergii; assembly: GCF_040412425.1. Lineage (NCBI taxonomy): Eukaryota > Metazoa > Arthropoda > Malacostraca > Decapoda > Palaemonidae > Macrobrachium > Macrobrachium rosenbergii. Next base: position 1,377,192 of record NC_089747.1, on the reverse strand, counting down.
ATATTTACATATATATACATACATACATATGAACCGAAATAATCTTAATTTTATGGTCAGAAGATTTCCAGAAGATTATAAGAAAGATTGTGAACTATTTTAAATAACAATCAGAAGAATAAAAAAATAATATATATACATAATATATATAATTATATATATATATATATATATATATATATATATATATATATATATATATATATATATATATATATACATATATATATATATATATATATATCACTAAATTATATTAAATGTCTGAACTATAGACGAAGCATCTTTGCTTACAAGAAATACATAAACAAGCATTGTAATATGAAGACTGTATTTCTGGCTACAATATGCACTTTATATAATAACATAAGGCGTCTATGAGAGTTGCGTGTGTGTGTTTGAGTTTGAGGTTGTGTGTGTGTGTGTGTGTGTGTGTTTGTGTGTATGTGGGAAATTCCTCATACCTCCCTCATAATATTAAAAGAAAATGATGACAAAATTCCAATAAGCTAAATAGAATCAATTCCTTTTTAAAGTCTTTCCATCAGAATCCTCAAATATATTATTATGATAACCTCACCCATTTACATTCCGCTTTGATCTCGTCCTTCCACCTTTGTTGTCACCCTTCCATCGCCCTTTCGTTTTTCCATCCTCTCCCCCAACACCACCACCCCCGCCCCTTCCCCCCTCTCCATATTCCCCTCCCTCCCTCAATCTCATTCTTGCCCTATCTCTAACAGCCTCTCGCCGACTGTTCCAATAATATGGAATCAGGCCCCCGAGACTCGAGCACTCTACGGGAATCACACGCCACGTTTCACTTACTGCCTTGGTTCCCCTGTCTCTCTAGGCTATAGGCCTCCTGTTCCTAAGGCTATTTGTAACTTCTCTCGCTGTGGGACGAGTAATTCTACTTCTGCTTCTTTTTTTTTTGGCTGTTTCTGCTGCTTTTTCGGTGCTGGGGAAGGTGTGGTATGCCTGTGAAATCAGTTCGCGTTGTAAATAGCTGATTAAGCTGAATATATTCTAACTGTTTCATATACAGCGACCCCGACTAGGGATTAAGCTGAGAGCCAGTAGTAGTAATTTGGAAAGTGTTTCATATCTAATCATGAATTAAAAACCTACCTCTAGATTTTTAGCTAAAAAATGATGAAAATTAAACGTTTTGATTAAGTTATAGACACACTTAAATCTTTATCAAAAGCTGAGAGATGATAATTATTTAATTTAACGTCTAATGTCGACACTCGTATTATCTATGGTGTCATAATTACCCCCTAAATCACATAATTTCCTAATTAAAATACTAACACAGCAAAGAAGGTTCCTCGTTCTTTGTAACAGCAACCACGACTAAATACATCTTGAACATTTCCCCAAGTTTCTTGTCTAATTGTTTATTCCCAGAGGTGGTACTCAGGACATGCCCAGCCATCAGCTGGGCTCCCGTGGGCACCAGAGGAGTTGGAAGACCCAGACCCATTTGGATGAGAGCTATGAGATGGGAGGAGGCTGGAGGTAAGTGGAGATTTGTGAAAGATAATGGAGGAATTAATAAGAGGCCCTTTGCATTACGAGGGAATAGAGGCTGTTTTAATGAATGAATGGTAGTGAATCACCACAGTTGCTTAGCAGTCAGTTACATTATTCAGTGTTCAGTTAAATGAAAATGTCAATTATCTCTCTCTCTCTGTCTCTCTCTCTCTCTCTCTCTCTCTCTCTCTTCTGATGTTTCAGGGGAATATTAAAAATAGCTGTAGTGAATGTCTCTATCTCTCTCTCTCTCTCTCTCTCTCTCTCTCTCTCTCTCTCTCTCTCTCTCTCTCTCTCTCTCTCTCTCAGAAAATAAAAAAAAACCAGAATTATCTGAAACTTTCAACTTTCTCTCTCACTCTCTCTCTCTAGAAAATACTACAAAAATTCCAGAATTATCTGAGCTAGCATTTCCTCTCTCTCTCTCTCTCTCTCTCTCTCTCTCTCTCTCTCTCTCTCTCTCTCTCTCTCTCTCTCTCTCTCTCTCTCTCTCTCTCTCTCTCTCTCTCTCTCTCAAATACTAAAAAAATTCCAGAATTATCTGAGCTAGTATTTCCATTGTCTCTCTCACTCTCTCTCTAGAAAATACTACAAAAATTCCAGAATTATTTGAGCTAGTATTTCCACTTTCTCTTTCACTCTCTCTTTCTCTCTCTAGAAAATACTACAAAAATTCCAGAATTATCTAAGCTAGCATTTTCATCTCTCTCTCTCTCTCTCTCTCTCTTACAAAACAACTGACAATCGAGAGCACAGAAAAATCTCTCAAGTTATAACAACACATCTCCCCCCTTCCCACCCCTCCTCTCTCTCTCTCTCTCTCTCTCTCTCTCTCTCTCTCTCTCTCTATTGTCTCGTCTTCCGGGGCGAGAGAGAGAGAGAGATGAGAGATTGAACCATCGGATTTCAAGGAGATGAGAGAAGATTGAAATAAATAAGAAAAATGGTAGGGATAAAGATGGGTTTGATAAAGGGTGGGGGATAGATAATGCAAGGAAGGATAAAAAAAAGGGAAAAATGAGTATTTTGCTGCTGGTAAATTCAATTTGTCAGTGGAAATGGGTGAATGGTTGAAGAGGGAATGGACATGGAGAATGGAAGATGAAATGTAAAGAAAAATGAAAATGAAGAAGGGAAAATGGATATGAATGGATGAGGAAGAGTGGAAATGGTATGAATGGATAAAGGAATGGAAATGGATGAATGGATAGGAGTGCAATGGGAATGGATAAAGAAGGGGAAAATGGATATGAATGGATGAGGAAGGGAGTGGAAATGGATATGAATGGATGAGGAAAGGAATGGAAGTGGAGGGGAATGGATGAAGAAGGGAATGGAAATGGATATGAATGGATGAGGAAGGGAGTGGAAATGGATATGAATGGATGAGGAAGGGAATGGAAATGGATAGGAATGGATGAAGAAAGGGAATGAAATGGATAGGAATGGGAGGGAATGGAAATGGATGTGAATGGATGAGGAATGGAAATGTGAACGGATGAAGAAAATGGACTGAAGAAGGAAGAAATGGAGGAGGAAGGAATAAAATGGATGGGAATGGATATGAATGGATGAACGGATGAAGAAGGGAATGGAAATTGATATGAATGGATGAAGAAGGGAATGGATGAAGAAGGGAATGGAAATGGATAGGAATGGATGAAGAAGGGAATGGAAATGGATATGAACGGATGAAGAACGGAATGGAAATGGATATGAATGGATGAAGAAGGGAAAGTGAAGATAAAAAAAATAGACAAATAAAGCAATAAATCAATCAATAAATAATTCAATTAACAAGTAAATCAATCAACAAGTAAAAATAAATGAATAGAAATCAAGTGAATAAATAAATAGAAAATAAGTGAATAAAAATAATTAAGAAATTAAGTAAACGAAAGAACAAAAAATTAAATAGATAAAAAAAATAAAATGAATGAACAGATACATAAAATAAAGATAGGGCCATAGCATGTCTCTTTCCCAAGAAATAAAAAAAAAAATAGAAAGTAAACTAAAATAAAAAGATAAACAACAAAAAATTCTCATGTGTTTTTTTTTCAGATTGGCTGAGTAAACCACTTACCTCAGACTCAAGCTAATTGGCGTCTGATTTATTGGTAGTGAGTTTTTTTTTTTCTGGCCGTTTAACCTCAGGTCAAGAGGTTGAGAGGTTTTTCGTAGAGAATATACACGGATTGAGAGAGAGAGAGAGAGAGAGAGAGAGAGAGAGAGAGAGAGAGAGAGAGAGAGAGAGAGAGAGAAAAATCAATAATGAAATATGGATGAGATCAAATAATACAATTTTGATATTTATTTCCAGCATGACTTGCAGAAATAATAATAATAATAATAATAATAATAATAATAATAATAATAATAATAATAATAATAATAATAATAATAATAATAATAATAATTTTAATTGTGAAGAAAATTTAATGCCAGACATTGTATAGTTTGCAAACTACATGAGTTTGTCATTATAAATCTGTTTTATTATTATATTTTGCCTATTTTATTTACCAATTCCTTTTCGTTTTACCTTTCTATGGAAAACCTATAAATACTTTCTTATTTTTTACCTATTCTAACTTTCCAAAAAAAAAAAAAAACCCACAATAATGAAAAAAAAAAACATGAGATTTTTAGAACATTTTCTGATATTATATTTTCAATCTGTCTCTCTCATATCGACGAATCTCCAGATTCTTTATCATCATCTTTGTTCTCTTATCTGTCACCAGCCACCTTTCTCCATCCTTTCGAGATCATCTCCACCACCTAATTCCAAGGGTCTAATCCCCCTCCCCCCTACCCCCTCCCACCAAACCCACGAAATTCCCAACCGCTTCTTTCGGCTTCGAATCGTCTTGGAATATTCCCCGCCATTCCAAACTCACCATTTATTTCCTCGGAGAGGAGAGATTCCGGGAGGTGGCAAAGAGGGGAGAGGAGCGGGAATGGAGGAGGATAAGGAGGAAGAAGAGGAAGGGAGGTAGGAAAGATTTAAGAAGGATTAAAAAGGAAGAGGTGATACGTACACTGATTAAGGAAGAACACGGTATGACTCCTTTCGTCTTCCTCCCTTCCTTTCTTCCTCATTTCATCTTTTCCTCTTCCTCCTCCTCCTCCTCCTCCTTTTCCTAGGAAGAAAGGAAGGAAGGAGGAAAGACACAAGAAAGGCCAGAAATGGAGAGAGAAACACATTCGCTAATTAAGGAAGAAGAAGAACACTGGGAACTTCTTTCCCTCTGCCCTTCCCATATTCCTCCATTCATCTCGTCCTCTTCCTCCTCCTCCTCCTCCTCCTCATAATCCTCTTCCTTCCTTCCTTCCTTCCTTCCTTCCTTCCTACCTCTTCGCGGAAGGAGTTAACGAGGTGGTTGTTGATATGGCAGGCAATTGTCATTAATTCCCGGGAGGGAATAGATGGTGTCTGGGGGTGTCTTGTTGACTACTCGGTGTACACAATAGAGATCGCGCTCGGGTTAATGACGTCACCCGGGAACCCTCCCTCCCTCCTCTTATAAGAGGTTGGGGGGGCGGCTCCCACTCACAATGCCAGAATACAGAGTCCTCCCCACCCACCCACCCCCATCCCCCGACACCCTCAACCACTGTTCCTCCCCCTGCTAATGCTTCCTCAGAGCTCCTTTCTTCTTCTTCTTCTTCTTCTTCTTACAGAGTCCTTTGCTGTGATTTAATCTTTTTCCTCTCTCCTCTCAGTCTCTTTCTCTCTCTCTCTCTGTTTCTCTATATCTTTTGCTCCCTATTATATTCTTGGTGAGTAGACTCTTTGCAAATTCCATGTCTAAATGCTTAAGGCAGATGGCTGAATGTAAGGGTAATCTCTGATCGTATTCTTGGAAAGCTATACATGGACCATACAGTTTCCATACGAGTATGATGCCTCTGAAATAATCTTGCAAATCTATACATGTACCATACAGTTTCTATACGAGCACTGCCTCTGACGGTATCATTGAAAATCTGTACATGTATTATACAATTTCTATACAAGTGATGCCTTTGAAAAACGTCTTCAAAATCTATACGTGTACCATACAGTTTCCATACGCGTAATACTTCTGAAAGTATTCTCGAAAATCAATACACGTACCGAACAATTTCTGTACGAGTGCAGCCAGTTAATCTCACCATCCATTCCCTTATATATAGCTTTGATACTTAAGCTTCACATAGATGTCTTCAAGTGATCGATGGCCAATACCACTAATTGCTTAGCCCTCTACAAAAGTCTCTCATTTCTGGAATGAGATTTGAGATTGTAGACGGTTCCAGTGTACGAGGGAATTTATATCATGAGATTGGGAATGCTATAAACTTTGGATTGAATTATGAGTTAGTTTCTCTCTCTCTCTCTCTCTCTCTCTCTCTCTCTCTCTCTCTCTGGATATATATACTGATGATATATAAAGTAAATAAATTATGTACAGTATTTCAAAATAATAATGGAACGAATGATATTAATTTTAGTTTCATGTTCGAATACAATTAATTAATCATATTACAACAGACATATAGCCTATATATACAGTATATATATATATATAAATATATATATATATATATATGTATATATATATATATATATATATATATATATATATATATATATATATATATATATATATAAAATGTCAGTGAAATATTTTCTGTTAAAACAGAATTCCATCAAATATAAGGAGCCAATGAAAATGCCTGAGGAGAGAGACACTTTGGTCTCTGAAATATAGCATTTATTTTCCACATTTTAGCATGTTTCTATGGCTCATATAGTCGATATATTTATATATATATATATATATATATATATATATATATATATATATATATATATTATATATATATATATATATATACATATACATATACATATACATATATACAGAGTATAAAGATTTGTTGTTTCCGGAAACTTGTTGGTACCAGTTCCGGATAAAAACGTCCGGATAAAAGAGGGGGACGTTAATGACCCTACCCATTAATAATAAAACAGGGTTTACAAACTTGCAACAAACCATAGCGGTTTGGACAAGCAGCAATGCATCGCAATGCTTCATTATTCTCAAGATTATTATTATTATTATTATTATTATTGTTATTATTATTATTATTATTATTATTCGTCGAATTCATCTGTTGCCTAAAATTTCTGACTTTAAACTATTAAGTATCTTTACTATTATAATTGTAATTCCTCCTCCTCCCCCCTCTTATCCTCCTCCTCCTCCTCCTCCTCCTCAAACACTTCTTCATTCGGCGTTCTTTCTCAGTCTTTCTCATTCTTCTCTAATTCCTTCTGTTTAACACCACTTCCACACATGACACATTCTCCTCCTATGCCAGATTTTCCCTTGTGCCTTCTTATCCTTTACGTTTATTTACATCTTTATTCCTTCTGTATTGCTCCTTACTCCTCTCATTCCTCCTACTCTCATTCTTCTCTAATTCCCCCTTTCGTTTAACACCACATACACACAAACACGCACATACACACGAACGCACAAACAATCGACCATCCCCTCCTAATCAGCCCCAATGGCCCCTACCCGAGATTTACTCCTATCATCCTCCAACCTCACCATGAGAGAGAGAGAGAGAGAGAGAGAGAGAGAGAGAGAGAGAGGGGGAAGGGTATCCCCCCTCCTCACCAATCCAACATACGAGAGAGAGAGAGAGAAGAGAGAGAGAGAGAGGGGAGAAGAGAGATGTGTGAGAGAGAGAGAGAGAGAGAGAGAGAAAGGGGAGAGAGAGAGGGGGAAGCAGAGAAAAGAGAGAGAGAGAGAGAGAGAGAGAGAGAGAGAGAGAGAGAGAGAGAGAGAGAGAGAGAGAGAGAGGCTTCCATATTAATCAAGAGGTTGTGATTAAATCGTCTTGTTTTTCCTTAAGGAAGATTTTTAATCATCTTTTTTTTTCCATCGGGGGCTGGGGATTGTGGGGGGGTGGGGAAGGAAAAGCCTTTCAATAATATTTGTATTCCAGCAGTTTTGAAGAGGAAATGATTCGGAAATGATGGAGATTCATGGAGGATGAGAGAGAGAGAGAGAGAGAGAGAGAGAGAAATGTATACATCTTTATGTATATTTTTATACAGTGGTTTCATCCATGATTCAGATGTTGACAGTCAGAACGATACAACGCCAGATTTATTATTTATTTCTAACGACTCACTCCTTGTCAGAATCAAAGGACATTGGTATTCTTAGAGAACCCTGAACCTGATATACTTAGTGCTTTCGAAATTGATAAACAAAACTAAAGCAAAGAGTCACTGATATTTTCACTAAACCTTTGACCTAATGTATTCAGTGCTTTTGAAATTGATAAACAAAATACACGAAAGCTAAGGGGCATTCATGTTTTCACAGAACCTCGTACCTGACATATTTAGTGCTTTTGAAATTGATAAACAAAATACTGTATTATGTTCGGGGCTTCTGAAATTGAGAACCTTGTACCTAATAATACGTTTCAGTTCTTTTGAAATTGATAAACCGTGTACCTAATAATTACGTTCAGTTCTTCTGAAATTGATAAACCTTGTACCTAATAATTACGTTCAGTTCTTCTGAAATTGATAAACCTTGTACCTAATAATTACGTTGTTCTTCTGAAATTGATAAATCTTGTACCTAAAATTACGTTCAGTTCTTCTGAAATTGATAAACCTTGTACCTAATAATTCCGTTCAGTTCTTCTGAAATTGATAAACCTTGTACCTAATAATTCCGTTCAGTTCTTCTGAAATTGATAAACCTGGTATCTAATAATTACATTCAGTTCTGAATTTGATAAACCTTGTACCTAATAATTACATTCAGTTCTTCTGAAATTGATAAACCTTGTACCTAATAATTACGTTGTTCTTCTGAAATTGATAAACCTTGTACCTAATAATTACGTTCAGTTCTTCTGAAATTGATAAACCTTGTACCTAATAATTACATTCATTTTTTCTGAAATTGATAAACCTTGTACCAAATGTATTCAGTGCTTTTGAAATTGATAAACAAAATAAACGAAAGCTAAGGGGCATTAATGTTTTTACAGAACCTCGTGCCTGACATATTTAGTGCTTTTGAAATTGATAAACCTTGTAACTAATATATTCAGTCCTTTTGAAATTGATAAACCTTACACCTAATATATTCAGTTCTTTTGAAATTGATAAACAAAATAAACGAAAGCTAAGGGCATTGATGTTTTCACTGAACCTCGTACCAGATATATTCAGTGCTTTTGAAATTGATAAGCCTTGCACCTAATATATTCAGTGCGTTTGAGAGTGATAAACAAAATAAACGAAAAGAATTGCTTGAATAATCTTCTTGCGTCCAAGATCAACGATATTTGTACATCAGTCTTCATTCTTAACAGCAGACGGCGACGGTCTTAAATAAAAAAAAAAAAAGTTCCTCTAAAATTCTGTCTTTAGAAAATTTGATTTATATAAAAAAAAACAAGTAAGAAAAAGGCGCAGAAGTTTCTTCGGCGCAATCGAGTTTTCTGTACAGCCGCTACAGCGTATAATCAAGGCCACCTAAAATAGATCTATCTTTCGGTGGTCTCGGTATTATGCTGTATGAGCCGCGGCCCAAGAAACTTTAACCACGATTATGACTAACTCCAACCTTTAATAAAATGGAAACTTCTGAGGCTAGAGGGCTGCAATTTGGTATGTTTGATGATTGGAGGGTGGATGATCGACATACCAATTTGCAGCCCTGCAGCCTCGGTAGTTTTTAAGATTTGAGGACGGACAGAAAAAGTGCGGACAGAAAAAGTGCGGACGGACGGACAAAGTCGGCACAATAGTTTTCTTTTACAGAAAACTAAAAAGGGTCATAGGTGGTCGTAAGTTCAACGAATACTGCGATTTGATGTTCAGGGAAAACGAGGAACGTTAACTCTTGGGAATTTCTATTGAGAGAGAGAGAGAGAGAGAGAGAGAGAGAGAGAGAGAGAGCACAAAGCCATTAATTTCCATCAGTAATGAAGGCTAATGTTCCAAATAGCTTTTTGATTCAATTATCATTTAGACGACCCTCCAATACCCCGCCCCTCCCCTCCCCCCCCAAAAAAAATAAATGCCCTTGAGTGCGAGCAAGCCATTATTAATACAAGCA
>NC_089747.1:1352500-1365000 GCF_040412425.1 Macrobrachium rosenbergii | reverse complement strand
CCTCTCTTTTTCTTTATTTCTTGTCCTCCCATTTCCTGGAGTCTCTTCTATATATATATATATATATATATATATATATATATATATATATATATATATATATATACTGTATATACATGTACATATACACACACACACACACACATATATATATATATATATATATATATATATATATATATATATATATATATAGAGAGAGAGAGAGAGAGAGAGAGAGAGAGAGAGAGAGAGAGAGAGAGAATGCCCCCTGACGCAGAGAGCCTTCCTAAACTTAGCCTCATACCCACTTAGAATTTTTCATTTAACGTCAAATACCGCTGGTTATACCCTTTGCTAAAAAGAGTCAACAGATGACCTTTTTAAACCCGGATCAACCAAAGGGACCTTGCAAACGCGAGTCGTTCAACATCACTTGATAATTGCGACGCCAGTTTTTAGTAGCCCTAATCAATCAATCAATACAAGAACGTGACATTCCCTCGACGAGTGGACCCAAATATCAATCCCATCTTCTTGATTATTAGTTCTCTCTCTCTCCTACCTCCTCCTCCTCCTCCTCCTCCTCCCCGTGGTCTTTCTCCCTCCCTCCCCCCCTCCTCCATCCTCCTCCCTCCACCACCCCTTCTCCATCACTTTTGCCTCTCCAACTATCTCAATCACATAACGTCAGTGCTGGGTCGCTAAACATTAACAACTCTATTTAATCAAGATTCATGAGGAACAAATGTCGCCCCAGTTCTCGTCTTTAGGATCGTTCAGTCGCCGTAATGCTTCGTTCACTTTCTCCAAAATAAAAAGACAAGTTTTTCTCTACCATTCCTGCGTTGTAGAGTATCAGAAGCAGGTGTTTATATTCTTATTTGATCGTCATTATCATCGTGGCGTCAAAGGAATACAGGGAAATTTCAAAAAACGCGAAACAGACGAAAAACTACAGTTTCTAAAGGACGAAACAATCTGAAACGCGACGAGGCAATTCGGGGACACCCGGGCCGAGATCACGGCTGAAACGAGGCAATGGTGCATGACGTCACAACAGCGTCAAAACTACGTCACTAAGTGGCCCTTTCTTGCCGGGGGGGAGGGGGAGGGAGGGGGATAAAGGGGGAACTGGAAAGGGGGACCTACCGATGTTTACATCGTCATACAATGACGCCGAAGTATGACGAAGATAATACAATTTTATGGCCAGGGGTGTTCCCATTTTTTTGGGGGTTCTTCATAATGGAAGGTCATTATGATGAACCAAATGCTTCATGAAGGATTTGGCTTATGTTTGGTTAAGTATGAGAGAGAGAGAGAGAGAGAGAGAGAGAGAGAGAGAGAGAGAGAGAGAGAGAGGCAAATCTATTGATGTTAAAATATAGATGCATTTCTTATTAGGTCAGATCTATTGGTATCAAAATAGAAATGCATTTAGTTTGAGGTCAAGTCTATTGATGTCAAAATATAGATGCATTTTGCATTAGGTCAAGTCTATTGATGTCAAAATATAAATGCATTTTGCATTAGGTCAAGTCTATTGATGTCAAAATATAGATGCATTTTGCATTAGGTCAAGTCTATTGATGTCAAAATATAAATTAAATTTGTTTGAGGTCATTTTCTTTTTAGTCTATTGATGTCAAATATAAATGTCTATTGAATCAAAATATAAATGCATTTTGCATTAGGTCAAGTCTATTGATGTCAAAATACAATTCTTTTGTAAACTGAAGAAGCCTTTTCTGTACTAAACTGTCATAAAACTTTTCACATGCACGATTTGATACAATTTATTCAGCCAAAAGTTATTTAATAAATCTCTGTGACTTTTTACTTGACAAACTTTCCGATCACATCGCACAAAACTGAAACTGAGATTTCCTTGTTAAGAATCTTTTCATTCACTATGATATGCCATAACATAGTTCTGTGCAAGCGCCGTTTTGTATGATAGATCTAAAAGATGAATGGCAGGTTTCTGTTACACGACAGTATTTTTACAAGATAGCTGGAAAACCAAGGTCTCCATCGTTACTTCCATTCTGCAAAGTTAGAATTGAATTGAATATAGAATTTAGGCCAAAGGCCAAGCACTTGGACTTATGAGGTCATTCAGCACTGAAACGGAAATTGACAGTAAAAGGTTTGAAAGGCGTAACAGGAGGAAAACCTCAAAGCAGATGAACTATGAAACAAAATTGTCAAGGAGGTTGGATAGCAAGACAGAAGAAAGAGAATATGAATGGAGGTACAGTAAAAGGAACGAAAGGGGTTGCATCTAGGGACCGATGGAACGCTGCAATGAACCTTAAGTAGTACCTACAGTGAACTGCGTAAGGTGCACTGACGGCACTAGTCCTGAAAAATGGTTTATTAGATTTTAGTCCAATTCAGTATTATAGGTGGATTGTGGCTTCTCTCATTCAATACGCTGGTCCGCTGGTATAGCGGCTAGCGTCGTGGCATGCCACTCAGATGTCGCGGGTTCGCGTCTCCCCCAGGGCGATGAAAAATCACTGGCTCTGTATCATGATCAGTTACTGCTGCAGTGTTGGGGTCTGCTGCGGGGGGAAGTTGAAACCAACATTCTTTGGAAGCTAAAAGAATTTCAAGTCAATGGCCCGTTTGTGTGCTTGTTCGGTGTGAATAGGTTTCATCTACTGAAATAATAATAATAATAATAATGAAAATATTTAGAACATGTTAATGATACTGCTTTTGAATTATCTTCAACCTCCTTTTGTACAGTTGAAAATAGTATAAGGTTGTTTAATTTGATCAACCAACCAGATTTTTAATAATTTTTATGATTATACTGATAATTATCCTTGATGTTTCAGCTCAGACTAAAATAATCTTTTGACAGTAGTATTAAGACTTAAATTTTATTCAACTGTCTAGATTGTTAATAGTTTTTATTACTGACAATAATCCCTGAGGGTGGTTAGCTTAAGCAGGCCTTATACCAGCATGGGACCTCGCCTCAGTCAGCCTGTAAATGTGGTAGATGTGTAAGGGAGCTAGAAGCCTGGTGTGGACCTTTGAAATCCTCCCAACCATCCACCTTTCTCCTTTAGACAGAATAGCACCAGTAGGGTAAACCCTTCTGATTCTTAATATGACCTTCAGATTCTCATCAGATCTGCAGGGATGAGGTTGCTAGACATGCCCTTAGCTTGATCCCAGCTGATGCTGGTACCCAGTTACATAGCTGGGTCGACTGGTTAGCCGCTAGGTGGAATCGAACTTGAAACTTGCAGATGTGAGACCACTGTATATATATACATTTAAATATATTTATATATATATATATATATATATATATATATATATATATATATATATATATATATATATATATATATATATATATATATATATATATATATAAACAGTCCCCCTCATGCTCAAGTTAAAGCCTTATTGTCAAAAGAAGAAGAAGAAGAAAAAAGACCAAAAATGAAATTCAAGACTAATCAACAGCCAGCCCGAACCGAATGGAGAGCGAGACGTGTTACCACGATGACCTCTGGTGACCGACTGCCAAACCAATGGGATGAATCCATCAGGCCCCACAATTCAACCGCCATCGACGAGTTCGAAACCGCTTCCCCCGCCGTTAAACCGGCGGTTTATATCGTCGTATATCCCGTCGCATCTTGCTGTATAAACCTCGGAACGAGTGCGCCTCGACGTAAAATTTGCCGGGCGAGCGTTTCGCGGCGAAAATAGGAGCTTTAGAGCAAAGAAATGTTCCTTTTGGCAGCGAAATCCGAAGCCGCCGAAGCCGCCGAAGGACGGATCGGAACGAGCCTTCGGCCATTGTTCGCGTATTACCCGCGATGTAATGGAGCCGGCTCCTTGATGAAGATGAGCTTTCTAACCGTTTTATTCTCTTTTATTCTCTTTTATGCTCCGTCCCGCCTTTTGTTCCCCGTCCCCCTTCTTCTTCTTCTTCTTCTTTCTCTTTTCTCTCCCTCGCGCCACTCCATTTCGGTTCTGTATCAGAAGCGGCGGCGGCGGCGGTGGGGGTGTTTTGTGCACTTTCAATGAGACCCAACCTTCTTCCCTCCTCCCAACCCCGACACCTTCGCCCTACTACAGGAGACTCACGCCCTTGGAGACCATTATTTCCCGTCGAATCAGGGAAAATGAAAGAGGGAGAATGCAGTAAATATCTGACGAATGGCTTGACCGATTCGCTATTAATTTGAAGGAGGCGTTGACAAGATAAATGAAGTGTTCACTTCTGCTCTCTCTCTCTCTCTCTCTCTCTCTCTCTCTCTCTCTCTCTCTCTCTCTCTCTCTCCTTCTACTATCTTTGTACCCAGCTGCTACCTGCAACAGTTGAGTGAAGGACCTCAACCTCAGTTGACTAACAGCTAAGTGCTAATCCAATGATTGAATCAGGCAAAATGGGGATTTTTATTAGTTTAAATTGCTTGCTAAATTGAAGCGAAGTTGGCTCTACCTGGAGAGAGAGAGAGAGAGAGAGAGAGAGAGAGAGAGAGAGAGAGAGAGAGAGAGAGAGAGCATATAAACTTGCTTCTTGTTAGTAAGTTTCTCAAGACTGAGAGAGAGAGAGAGAGAGAGAGAGAGAGAGAGAGAGAGAGAGAGAGAGAGAGAAATAATCTGTGTGAACCGGTTCATGCTTTGGAAGTTCCTGCACAGCACAATGAGCTGAAAAAAATATCATTATATCATTATCAACGGCAACGGCTACTACTAACCAATGGAAAACTATACCAATTTCGAAAAAAGACAGAGAAAGACAGCCACCCAGACAGCCAGACATAGACAGACAGCCAGAGAGGGACTGAGAGGGATTCTTGAAAAGACAGGAGCACAATGAAGTGATAATCAAGAGAGGGAGGAGGAAAGTAAGAAGGAAGACAGAGAATATGAACGGAGGTACAGTAAAAGGAATGAAAGGGATTGCCGCTAGGTGCCGATGGGACGCGCTGCAGAGAACCTCGAGGAATGCCTACAGTGCACCGCTTAAGGTGCACTGACGGTACTAATCCCCTACAGGGCTTAGTTGCAGTTAGATGCTAAATCGAGTATAGATCTCAATTTCACTTCATATGTAATATGTGATAAAGTAATTTAACATATTTGAAGTTATCGTAATTATAAAAATAATATTAACAGTCGTAATGCTTATATATCGTTTAAATGATCTCGGTGTTAACTAGCGATGAAGAGAGAGAGAGAGAGAGAGAGAGAGAGAGGAGAGAGAGAGAGAGAGATCAGTTCGATGAATGGGGATTAGTTGTGTCCAGTTTCCAAGACAAGTGGAATGAAAATAAAATTAATGTAAATATGAAACATTCAAATCGATACAAAATCGCCATTCTCTGCGCAACATGTTTTTCTGAGGATACTGAAACACTTCGAAAGAATAATTTCAATTTCTCTCGTCAACTCTGCTTTGATTAGCTTATTAAGCGTGCCTCTTGCTAACCAGATATCTTACGCTTAAGAAGGAAAGTGTTCTTATCGAGAAAGTATATTTCCTGTAAGGAAGGGATTCATGAAAAAGTGCATTTCTTGCTTATCGAGAAGGCACCTCGTTTATAGAATCGTTATTATTAAATATTAAGTTTTAGTTTTCTGTAGAAGAAAACTATTGTGCCGGCTTTGTCTATCCGTCCGCACTTCTCAGATCTTAAAAACTCCTGAGGCTAGAAGGCTGCAAATTGGTACGTTGATCATCCACCCTCCAATCATCGAACATACCAAATTGCAGCCCTCTAGCCTCCTCAGTAGTTTTTATTTTATTTAAGGTTAAAGTTAGCCATAATCGTGCTTCTGGCAACGATAAGCTATAGGGTAGGCCACCACCGGGCCGTGGTTAAATTTTCATGGGCCCTGGCTTATTCAGTATTATAACGAGACCGCCGAAAGATAGATCTATTTTCGGTGGGCTTGATTGTACGCTGTAGAGAAAACTCGGTTGTGCCGAAGAAACTTCGGCGCATTTTGTACTTGTTGACTTGTAGTGAAAGCAAGCCTCTTTCTTTTCAAAACTCTTAATTAGAATAAAGTTTCTTTCTTTATTTACTTGAAAAGAAAGCATCTCCTTACCAGGAACGCGCCTTTCTGATAAGATATCACTTAATAAAGAAAGTGTCTTGGTCACCGAACTTTTTCTTATAAAGGTGACTCCTACTTATCAAGACAGTATCTTGATTAGTAAAAATCGTTTCACTGCTCATCAAGAAAGAATTTTTAGCGTATCAAAATCTCTTGCTTTAAAAGATAATATCTGGTCACTAAGATACTGACTAACCTATAGAAAACGTCCCAGTTTATCTAACACAGACTGACTTTCTTGAACAAGATCGCCTCCCTGCTCATCAAGAAAGTCCCTTGCTTATCAAGATACCGATAGGATTAAGGAAGAAAGCCTTCGGAGGAATCTGTCATACGCCCTCGCTTTCCTCCCCATCCCCTAACGCTCCCGCGCGCTCGCAAACGAGCGCACGTTCCTCCTCCTGCAGAAGGTGTATACAGTCAACTCGTCCCCCTCACGTCCGTTCTACTTCGGGCAGGAGAGGAACATCCTGGGGCCATTAAATGCTAATAAAGCAATGGGAGACAAAGACACAGACACGGAGAAAGACAAGGAGAGACAAAAAAAAAAGTGAGAGAGAGAGAGAGAGAGAGAGAGAGAGAGGCAGGCTCCTCCTGTCCCTCAATTATATTAGATTTAAAAAGCGATTATCGTCACTTGCGGAATAACTTCGATGTTTCCCAGAGTGATTTTCGCTATGTAATGCTTTTCCGATAGGAGGCCGGAGGGCGCTCACGCATACGCGATGGCTGATGGATGGCGCGGGCCATACACACTCACATACACACACACATACACACGCACAAACACGTACAGACATACACGCAGACACAACCACAGCAGATGTACAATGGGGGAGGGACCTTCTTTATCGATATGCGTTTGTGAGAGTCACAACTTTCGATGGAGAATACGCGTGTATACACATAACATACATACACTACGCCATACACAATCACATACACACCTACATACACACACAAACACATACACACTACATACACAAACACATACAGCACATAGACCACCACAACAGATATACAATGGCTGTTCTAACATTCGATGTAGAATACACGTACTTGAACATACACACATACAACACATACGCACACATACATACTCATACACGCATACATACACATACACAAACACGCACACACAACCACAGCAGATATACGCATAGGCGTTTGTAAGAGTCCCAACTTTCGATGGAGAATACGCGTGTATATACATACTACATACCTAGCGCCATACACACACTCACATACATACATACATACACACAACCACAGCAGATAACAAAATGGCAGGGCAATTCCCTTATTGACATTCCTGTGAGAGAGTCCCAACTTTTGATGAAGAATACACATGTATATACATACATACATACATACATACATACATACATACATACATACATACACAGGTTGTATTTCTTACTGGATATGCATTTGGGCAAACTCCTTGTATGGTTAATACACTCATGCATACGCATGTATAAATAAGCTGAATATCTCACACACATGCACCAATAAGTTGTATTTCTCAGTGAATATTTAGTTGGCAATGTCGTTTACGATTAATACACAAATTCATACACATACATTTTATAGTTAATACACATACATTACATCATTATATATATATGTGTGTATAAATCTTTTGTGTGTAACACCAACAGCTAGCCCATATACAATTGTTCAGAAGAAAGGTATGGTGCCTACATACGATCTCCAGGACGGTACGTACCGTCTCAGGGGACGGGACTTATTGTCTCAAACATGCCTCGTAGTACCTTCTTTAATAACGGTATGGGGATAATTACATTAAAAATGATTGACAAATAGAATATTTTTGTACAATGCCTTATAGTTTCGTTAGCATTAGATATGAAAATAAAAAATAGAAATTGGAATATAAAATATAAAAACAGGAAAAATATAAAAAAAAATTACAGAAAATTATATAATTTTACACAATTCTTTATACTTCCAATTGCATGAAATAGCAAAATATAAAAAAAAATAAATAAAAAATTGAGCATTCTTGCATAAATCAACTTTCGTCAGAATTTTATAGAAAAATAGAAAAAATGATCAAAAATAAGATATAAAATACTAAAAAACTAATAATATAAAAAATCTTTAAAAATAATATGATAATTTTGAACAATTCCTCATTACTTCCATTAGCGTGAATTAGAAAAATATATATAAAAAAAGATTTAGTGCGAATTAGAAAAATATAAAAAAATAATAAAAAAAGACTTAGAACAACTGAGAGAGAGAGAGAGAGAGAGAGAGAGAGAGAGAGAGAAACTCCTCCCAGACTCCCTAGACACCCCAGACAACCAGACAAAATTGAACACGGCGAATGGAGGAAGAAGTACAAGCGGTTGAATGAGAAGTGATTGGGAGGGAGATGGAGAAAAAGCCAGATAGATGGATGTTCTGGGGTTGAGAGGGGAGAAGGAGGTGGATGGAAGAGAGAGAGAGAGAGAGAGAGAGAGAGAGAGAGAGAGAGAGAGAGAGAGAGAGAGAGAGAGAGAGAGGAGTGGGGGAAGGGTAAACAATGAACTTGTGGAATGGGGATACGATGAGAGAGAGAGAGAGAGAGAGAGAGAGAGAGAGAGAGAGAGAGAGAGAGAGATGAGGAGTAAAATGATTAGATGGACTGGAATAAAAATTAATAATAATAAAATAATAATAATAATAATAATAATAATAATAATAATAATAATAATAATAATAATAATAATAATAATAATAATACAATTGTTTTTAAAACTAGACATGGAGGTAGCGAGCAAGTAAATAATAATAATAATAATAATAATAATAATATTAATAATAATAATAATAATAATTTGCATTCAATCAGCAGCCTATCTATCTATCTATCAGAACTCTCTCATCTATCTCTCTCTCTCCCTCTCTCTCTCTATATATATGTATAAAACGATGTTTTATATACGTATATGCTCCCCCCATATGTGCTCTCTCCTCTCTCTCTCTCTCTCTCTCTCTCTCTCTCACATAACCTGTAGTAGTAACTCTAATGCCGCCATCTATCACGGCAGCAGCCTCCTCCTCCTCCTCCTCCTCCTCCTCCTCCCTCCTCCTCCTCGAGACTTGCTTCCAGAGAGAGCAAATTGAAGCAGTTTTTCTCGAAATATATACGAGTGGGAGAATCGCCGAAATGCTTCTTTAATGCCACCGTGTGCCTCCTCCTCCTCCATACCCTCCCACTACATACACATATCACCCTCTCCATACCCCTACTATAATCTCTCTCCCTCCTCACCGTCCTATATCATATTCCCTTCTCTTCCTTCTTCCTTCCTTCTTCTTCCTGGCATAATACCCTTGGGTATGTTCCCCCCCCTCTCCCCCTCCCACTACATTCATATACCCCCCTTTCCATACCCCTTCCATAACCCCCTACTATATCATCTTCCCCTCCTCCTCCTTCTTCTTCCTTCTTCCTTCTTCTTCCTCCTAGTGTAATGCCATCCCAGGGTATGGTAGGAGAGGTAGGGTATACGCCCCCTCCCCTCTCCCCTACATTCATGCCCCTCCCACAACTCTCACCTTCCCCTCCTCCTCCTCCTTCCTTCTTCCTTCTTCCTTCTTCCTTCTTCTTCCTCCTAGTATAATGCCATCCCAGGGTATGGTAGGGGAGGTAGGGTGGATGCCCCCTCCCGTCTCCCCCTACATTCATGCTCCTCTCACAACTCCCTCCCCCTACTATATCACCTTCCCTCCCTCCCTCCTCCTCCTCCTCCTACCTCCTCCTTCCTTCCTCCTACCATAACACCCTCTCCCAGGGTAGGGGTAGGGGAAGGTGGGATTGGAAATCTGTCCCTCCTCCCTCCCACAATCCCCCCTCCTACTATATCACCTTCCCTCCTCCCCCCCTCCTCCTCCTACCTCCTAGCATAACGCCCTTGGGTAAGGGAGGGGTTAGGGGACGGGGGGGACGGGTGGTAGGGTCCTTAAGGAAGATTTGGGGCCTCGATCATAACACAAACATGATGCGCCTCCTCCTCCGCCCCTCCCTTCCCCCTCCCTCGCTCCCTTCCCCTCCTCTCCCAGGGTCTTCCCCTCCTTCAGCTAGCTTGCTTTCTCTCTCTCTCTCTCTCTCTCTCTGTCTCTTACTCTCTCTCTCTCTCTCTCTCTCTCTCTGTACATTACCCCTCTTCATTCTACATACATTTATGTTTCTCTCTCTCTCTCTTCCCCATTAATTTTTCTCTCCCAACTCATTCTCAATCTTTCTCTCTCTCTGTGTCTCTCCATTCCACATACATTTGAATTACTCTCTCTCTCTCTCTCTCTCTCTCTCTCTCTCTCTCTCTCTCTCTCTCTTTCCCCATTAATTTTTTTCTTTCTCCATTCTCCATCTTTTTCTCTTTCTTTGTCTCTCCATTCCACATATATCTGAATATTTCTCTCTCTCTCTCTCTCTCTCTCTCTCTCTCTCTCTCTCTCTCTCTCTCTTCTATCCCCATCATTCTCTCTATCTGTGTCTTTCCATTCCACATACATTTGAATATCTCTCTCTCTCTCTCTCTCTCTCTCTCTCTCTCTCTCTCTCTCTCCTTTCCCCATCCATTCCTCCTATTCCATCTTCAGAGCATCAGTCCCCACTGGTGTCGTATTCAACACCCCTCCCTCCCTTCCCCTCCTCCCCCTCCCAAATCTTCGGTGGGCCAAACCACCCAAACCCTCCCACCCCGTCTTTTAATAAAAACTGCACGGGGAATTTGTTAGAATAATTTAGGTTATTATGGGCAATGTCTGGGATATGCATCTAAGCAGACTTCTTCTGCTGGATGCTGGAATTCCAGATGAGTCCTGGAATGATCGTCATCTGATGCGTCTTTCTTCTTCTTCTTCTTCTTCTTCTTCTTTTTGTTCTTTTGGTTTCTCGTTTTCTTTTTCCTATTCTTCTTCTTCTTCTTCTTCTTCTTCTTCTTCTTCTTCTTCTTCTTCTTTTACTTTTCCTGCTTATTATTCTGCTTCTTCTCCTCCTCCTACTCCCACCATTCATCTTCTTCTTCCTCTCCTTCTCCTGTATCCTCTTTTTCCTCTTTCTCTTCTTTTTCTTCTTCCTCTTCTCTCTCTTCTTCTTCCTCCTCTCCTTCTTCTACATCCTCTTCATTCTCTTCTTCTCCTTCTCTCTCTTCTTCTTCTTCACCTTCTCCTTCTCCTTCTCCTTCTCTATCTTCTCCTCCTCCTCCTCCTCTCCTTCTTCTTCTTCTTCTTCTTCTTCTTCTTCTTCTTCTTCTTCTCTTCTTCTTCAGGATGGAGGTTAGACCCGTGAATTCCAGGTTCATGGAATGAAGGTTCGATGACCTGCCTCTTGTCGTCACAGGTCGTCATAACAGGTCGTTAGAACAGGTCTACCAGGTCACTGCTGAAGAGGGTATATGCGGATCCACCTGTCTCTTGGTGTTACAGGTCGTTATAACAGGCCATGATAACAGGTCGTTATCACAAGTCATCATAACAGGTCATGTTATTCAATTTGTAATTCATTTAGTAAAGATAAATTTTTAAACTAATCATTTTAAAAAATCTTAAGGTTCTTTATGAAAAATAACTATATTTTTTCAGTTAAATTAATTTGACGGATTATTAATGTTTAATTTATATATTTATATATATATATATATATATATATATATATATATATATATATATATATATATATATATATATATATATATATATATATATATATATATATTTATAATCTAAATGGAGTCAAAGTACTTGTCAAATATAAATACACTCTCTCTCTCTCTCTCTCTCTCTCTCTCTCTCTCTCTCTCTCTAACACACATTTCCTCTCTCTCTCTCTCTCTCTCTCTCTCTCTCTCTCTCTCTCTCTCTCTCTCTCTCTCTTACACACATTTCCTCTCTCTCTCTCTACATTTCCTCTCTCTCTCTTCCCTCTCTCTCTCTCTCTCTCTCCCCTCACCAACACGACCAAAGTAAAAATATCTCCGCCAGCAGCAGCACCACCTCCCCTCCCCCTCCCCTCCTCTCTCTCCTCCCCTTCCTCTCTCTCTCTCCCTCCCTCCCCTTCCCAAAACGCGTCATATATGCAAATCAAAGTCTAATTCAAATCTCGTTAGAAGATAATATGTTCCATCTCTTTTCCATCTCCTGTTTCGGCCCGACAAATGTATGCAGGCTTTGACAACGTCGTCGGCTGTTGTGCTGGCTGTGGGAGTGGGAGTGGGAGTGTGTGGGAGTGTGGGTGTGGGAGTGTGGGTGTGTGGGAGTGTGGGTGTGTGCTTGTGTCGTCGTAGTCGTCGTCCTCCTCCTTGGCTGTTGGGGAAGGGGTGGGAGGGGGTGGGAAGGAGGGGAGAACAGAGGGGGGTTGGATGAGGAGGAAGGAATGAAGAAGGAAATGAGGAGGAAGGGAG
>NC_089747.1:1292500-1342500 GCF_040412425.1 Macrobrachium rosenbergii | reverse complement strand
GACTGTTATGCGTGCTTGGGATGTTATTGTGCTGATAAGTGTTTTATGTTTTCTGTGCTGGAATATAAGTATTTGCTTTTGTTCTTAGTAGGAAAATTATATATATATATATATACATATATATATATATATATATATATATATATATATATATATAGGCCTATATATATATATATATATATACATATATATATAAGGAATGTCTTTTCCTGCAATACCACAGTGTAATATGAATAAAAAAAAAGGCCCATAAAACACTATTTAAACGTTGCAACCATATATTTCGGCCACTTGCTTCTGTGCCTCTGTTCACTGGTAGAATATGGACAGCTGAAATGTTACAAGGGTATATATACAAAACGTATGTAGGTGTGGCATTGTCCCCGATGGTATGCAGGTGACCGTTTCCTAAGAAGGTGGAGAGTAACCATTCCTAGTGGCTTTTGGCCTCATTAACTCCCGTTTGGCGACGATTCTGGAGGTCTTGTTCTCTGGGCCACCTTCCAGAAGAGTCTGAGGATTAACGCGTCGATGTCGTCCGATTTCCAATGTCCTCTGGACAAGTTCATGTTGTTGGTTTTGACTGATGACAGCAGATTCCAGCATCCTTCTCTTTTTGTACGGACGGCTACTTTGAAAACCAGCTCCGCCCCACCCCCTAGTGGAATGGCCAGTATCTCTGATATGTAGGAAAATCCCCGAACTCTCCGAAGCATATCTTGCCGACCTTTGTGCTCTATTATTCTTTTGCAGAGCGATCTACCTGTCTCCCTATGTAAACCTCACTACAGTTACTGCTCGGTATCTTGTAAACTCGGCTTCTTCCCCTTTGGTATTTAAGTACACGTTAATGAGCGACTCCCCGATGGATTTGGGATAATGGAAGATGAAAGGATTGTTAGACCTGAGTTGTTCTGTATTTTTGGATGTTTTCGTCATAAGGTAGCTTTATTTTGTTGTTGAAATCTATTTGTCTGTTGTGAGTGGGACTTTTGTAGTATATTTTATTCGCTTTGTTAATAGCCTTCTCGATAATGTGTGGGGTGGGCAGAGCAGTTGCGTTAGGTGTTGGCGGATCGTGTTGAATTCTTCGTCTAGGTACCCATTTGAACATATTCTAAGCTCCCCTGAGGAATAAGTTGCACCCTGCCATGATCTTCACGGAGACATCGTGGTTCCTTAAAGAAATGAATGTGGAAACAAGAAAGTGGGTTTCCCTATAACAGAAGGCATACCTGTTCTGTTCTCTTATGATCAGTACATCTAGAACGGCAATTTTCCTTCCTTTTCCATTCCATTTTGAATTTTATGGTCGAACTATGAATTTAGTCTATTAAAAAATTCATTCAAGTCTCCCAGCTATTGTCCCAGAAAGTAAAAATATCGTCTACGTATCTAAGCCAGGTCATATTGCAGAGGTTTGACGGACGACAAAATTTCTGTTTCAAATATTCCATGTACAAGTTTTGCTAAAAAGAGCGTGATAGGGGACTTCATGCTACAGCCAAGTTTTTTGTTTGTAAAAATTACTATTGAAAGAACACACGTTGTTAGTTACACAGAAGTTTTGATCAGTTTTAGAGTTTTATCTGCCAAGAGGAAAATGGTCTTTATAGGTTGTAACTTCCTCTCTAAGAAAGACAACACGTCGGCGATCATTATTTACTAAAGACAACACGTCGGCGATCATTATTTATTGCCAAAGACAACACGTCGGCGATCATTATTTACTAAAGACAACACGTCGGCGATCATTATTTACTAAAGACAACACGTCGGCGATCATTATTTACTAAAGACAACACGTCGGCGATCATTATTTACTAAAGACAACACGTCGGCGATCATTATTTACTAAAGTCCCGATCGCCGACGCGTTGTCTTTCTTAGAGAGGAAGTTTAAACCATATAAAGACCATTTTCCTTGGCATAGATAAAACTCTAAACCTTATCAACCTGTGTAACTAACAACGTGTTTTTTTCAACAGTACTTTTTACAAGACAAAATTTATTGCAGCATGGGAAGTCCCCTATCACCCCTTTTAGCAAACTTGTACATGGAATATTTTTGAAACAGAACTTTGTCGTCCATCAAACCCGCAATATGATCTGGCTTAGATACGTAGACGATATTTTTACTTTCTGGGACAATAGCTGGGGAGACTGGAATGAATTTTTTAATAGACTAAATTCGCTAGTTCCGACCATAAAATTCAAAACGGAATGGGAAAAGGAAGGAAAATTGCCGTTCCTAGATGTACTGATCATAAGCGAACAGAACAGGTGTGCCTTCACATATAGGAATCCCACTTTCGCTGTTTCCTACATTCATTTCTTAAGAACCACGATGTCTCCGTGAAGATCATGGTAGGGTGCTACTTATTCCTCAGAGGGCTTAGAATATGTTCAAATGGGTGCCTAGACAAAGAATTCAACACGATCCGCCAACACCTAACGCAGCTGCTCTACCCACCCCACATTATCGAGAAGGCTATTAACAAAGCGAATAAAATATATACCAAGGTCTCACTCACAACAGACAAATAGATTTTAACAATAAAATAAAGCCTGGGTAACGACGAAAAACATCCAAAAGCCACAGAACAACTCAGGTCTAACAATCCTTTCATCTTCCATTATCCCAAATCCATCGGGAGCCTGCTCATTAACGTGTACTTAAATAACAGAGTGGAAGAAGCCGGAGTTTACAAGATACCGAGCAGTAACTGTAGTGAGGTTTACATAGGGGAGACAGGTAGATCGCTCTCGCAGAGAATAATAGAGCACAAAAGGTCGGTAAGATATGCTTCGGAGAGTTCGGGGATTTTCCTACATATCAGAGATACTGGCCATTCCATAAGGGGGGGTGGGGGGGCGGAGCTGGTTTTCAAAAGTAGCTGTCCGTACAAAAGAAGGATGCTGGAATCTGCTATCATCAGTCAAACCAACAACATGAACTTGTCAGGAGGACATTGGAAATCGGACGACATCGACGCGTTAATCCTCAGACCTCTTTCTGAAGAAGGTGGCCCAGAGAACAAGACCCCAGAATCGTCGCCAAACGGGAGTTAACGAGGCCAAAAGCCACTAGGAATTGGTTACTCTCCACCTTCTTAGGAAACGGTCACCTGCATGCCATCGAGGACGATGCCACACCTGCATACGTTTTGTATATATGCCCTTGTAACATTTCATCTGTCCATATTCTACCAGTGAACAGGGGCACAGCAGCAAGTGCCCGAAATATATGGTTGCAACGTTTAAATAGTGTTTTATGGACCTTTTTTATATTCATATATATATATATATATATATATATATATATATATATATATATATATATATATATATATATATATATATATATTCTTCGTTTTTGTCTTTAGTATGGAAAATTGTATGTATATATACACATATATATATATATATATATATATATATATATATATATATATATATATATATATATATATATATATATATATATATATATATACATATAAAAAAATATTGCTACACAACGCTACACATTACACATAACCAAATTTTGTCTTAACCTATAAGCACTAAATGAATATATATAACAATTTACTCCAGTGGAAAAAAAACTATTATCTACAAATAATGAAAAGAAACAAATACATAAAATTCCTTAAGCTACAAAATCATCACTTCATATAAATACAAAATATTTAACAAGATATCCCTTAGTATCACTCCAGATCGATAATATCATATTAACAATAGATGAACAATATTACCACATATAAATAGTACTTACCGTCACTGATATTACTGTTAAAATAGATAGTATATCCACGAAAAGCTATCTTAACCAAAAGATTGTTTAACATGCAATGTTTAGGAAAATGGTATATTATCCAAACGGTATTATGAAATACAATGATTAAGAAAATAATCTCCAAACGGTAGTATGAAATACAATGATTACGAAAATATCCAAATGGTATTATGAAATACAATGATTAAGAAAATATCCAAACGGTGTTATAAAATACAATGATTAGGAAAATATCCAAACGGTATTATGAAATACAATGATTAGGAAAATATCCGAACGGTATTATGAAATACAATGATTAGGAAAATATCCGAACAGTATTATGAAATACAATGGTTCGGAAAATATCCAAACGGTATCATGAAATACAATGATAAAGAAAATAATATCCAAACGGTATTATGAAATACAATGATTAGAAAATATCCAAACGGTATTATGAAACACAATGATTAGGAAAATACTGTCTTATCCAAATGGTATGATAAATTACAATGTTTGGACAAATCGTATCTTATCCAAACTGTATTATGAAATACAATGATTACGAAAATAGTATCTTATCCGAAAGTTATGAAACGATTATGAAAATAGTATCTTATCCCAACGGTATTATAAAATACAATGATTAGGAAAATATTATCTTATCCAAACGGTATTATGAAATACAATGATTATGAAAATAGTATCTTATCCCAACGGTCTGATAAAACACAATGATTAGGAAATAATATCCAAACGGTATTATAAAATACAGTACAATGTTTAGGAAAATACTCTCTAATCCAAACGATATAATGTACACAATGTTTAACAAAAAAACGATATGACATACAATGCTTAGCGAATAAAATTTTCAAAATTCATTATAACCCTTAGATCAGCGAACATTATAATGGTTTCATAAGCCTATTCAGATAACGACACAACATCTAGAAAAATGCGGTACTATAAAAGCCTATAAACCTATAAAAACATCCCTATAAAAACTATCCTAACTATAATTTATCTATATATGGCTATAATTAACAGTCTCAGGACTTAACAGACAATATTGAAAATTAAATAAAAATGTAATATTCTGCACTTACCAAATCCTCGAGTTTGCGCCCATCGGGAAATCCAGTATTCTTCGTGGATTCAGTTCAGTGGGACGGTAACTGAATGAACCACTTGATAAACCGGTAACCGAATGAACCACTTGATAAACCGGTAACCGAATAAACCGTTTGATAAACAGGTAATCGGATGAACCACTTATTAAACCAGTATTTGTATGAACCACTTGATAAACAAGTAATCAAACGAACCACTTGATAAAACAGAAATTGTGTGAGCCACTTGATAAACCGGTATAAGATGAACCACCTGATAAACTGGTAATCGGATGAACCACTTGATAAACCGGTAATCGGATGAACCACTTGATAAACCAGTAATCGTATGAACCACTGAATAAACCAGTAATCGTATGAGCCACTGAATAAACCAGTAATCGCATTAACCACTGAATAAATCAGTAATCGTATGAACCACTGAATAAATCAGTAATCGCATGAACCACTGAATAAACCAGTAATCGTATGAACCACTGAATAAATCAGTAATCGTATGAACCACTGAATAAACCAGTAATCGTATGAACCACTGAATAAATCAGTAATCGTATGAACCACTGAATAAACCAGTAATCGTATGAACCACTGAATAAACCAGTAATCGTATAAACCACTGGATAAACCAGTAATCGTATGAACCACTGGATAAACCAGTAATCGTATGAACCACTGCATAAATCAGTAATCGTATGAACCACTGAATAAATCAGTAATCGCATGAACCACTGAATAAACCAGTAATCGCATTAACCACTGAATAAATCAGTAATCGTATGAACCACTGAATAAATAAGTAATCGTATGAACCACTTAATAAATCAGTAATCGGATGAACCACTGAATAAATCAGTAATCGTATGAACCACTGAATAAATAAGTAATCGTATGAACCACTGAATAAATCAGTAATCGTATGAACCACTGAATAAACCAGTAATCGTATGAACCACTGAATAAATCAGTAATCGGATGAACCACTGAATAAACCAGTAATCGTATGAGCCACTGAATAAACCAGTAATCGTATGAACCACTGAATAAACCAGTAATCGTATGAACCACTGAATAAAATAGTAATCGTATGAACGACTGAATAAATCTGAAATCGTATGAACCACTTAATAAACCAGTATTCGTGTGAATAACTCAATAAACCAGTAATCGTATGAATCACTTAATAAATCAGTAATCGTCTGAACCACTTTATAAACTAGTTATCATATAAACCATCTGATAAACCAATAAATGCATGAACCCCTTGATAAAACGTAATCGTATGAATCACTTGTTAAATCATAAATCGAATGAACCACTGAATAAACCAGAAATCGTACGAACCCCTTTATAAACCAGTAATCGTAAGAGCCCCTTTATAAACCAGTTATAAACCACTTGATAAACCAAGCAAAGCATGAACCACTTAATAAACCAGTAATCGTATGAACCACTGAATAAACCTGTAATCATATGAACCACTTAATAAACCAGAAATCATATGGACCACTGAATAAACCAGAAATCGTATGAACCCCTTGATAAACCATAAATCGAATGAACCACTTAAAACGAGAAATCATATGAACCACTTAATAAACCAATAATCGAATAAACCACTTTATAAACCAGTCATCATATAAACCACTTGATAAACCAACAAACGCATGAACCACTTAATAAAACCGCATCATATAACACTCATGATTATCTAGACGACCGCGCGTAGTTCACTCGAACGCACAGACGTTGGTACTGAGGTCTCTCTTGGGCCCACCCCCGCCCCCCTTCCCCCTACCTGGTCACGTGATCGGGAAAGTCTTTCTAAATTGCCTAATTTCAAGGTTAAGGCTGTTAAAGAGACTTCGGGAAGCTCTGCGTCCGGTTTCTGAGGCACTGACTTTGCATAAACTGCCAAACGACCTTAACAGCCCGCAGCGGTAGTTACGGGTCAAAAATACTTGCCTTGCGGAACTCCAGATATATTTATTTAGGTTTTATTGGTGAAGATATAAACAAATAATGAGTAAATTTGCATAAACTGCCAAATGACCTTAACAGCTCGTAGCGGTAGTTACGGGTACAAAATACTTGCCTAGCGGAACTCCAGAATTATTTTTATTTTATTGATGAAGATATGAATATAAGTAATGAATTTTTTAATGAAATTTAGGCTGTCATGCTTAAACACCATGGGGCACTTTCGGCCACACGCAGACAGAAACGCAACGACGCAGACCAGACGTCTGCGTGACATCAGTTCCCCTAAAATGATGTCAGAAATTCTAAAAAAAAAATAAATAAATAAATAAATAAAGAATTCAGACATTTGCCATCAGTAATTAAATAAACGATGCGTTTGCTGTCAAAAACCCTTTGATGGCTGCCGAAGATCAAAGAGTCGCCGGCGCTTTATATATATATATCCATCCATTCGCGCGGGGGCGGGGGGAGGGGTGGCGGGGGAGGCACCCCGCCCAACCCAACCCCCCGGAATAATTTCAGTATTTTTTTTTTTTTTAATGGCGCTGTTTGTTTACCATCGGAAGCGCCGACGATATTATCATTTTTCGGTAAATGATTTCCGCCTGAGCTTATTAATGTCTCGGCGACATATTTAATAAGCTGTCGCTATAATCCCCATGGGTGGAGAGAGAGAGAGAGAGAGAGAGAGAGAGAGAGAGAGAGAGAGAGAGAGAGAGAGAGAGAGAGAGAGAGAGTTTAAGAAATGCTATGCTTAACTCCAAATAATATAAAAGGGAGAAAGAGACTTAAACATGGAGAGAGAGAGAGAGAGAGAGAGAGAGAGAGAGAGAGAGAGAGAGAGAGAGAGAGAGTTTATGAAATGCTAAGCTTGCCTAATAACATAAAGGTGAGAAAGAGACTTAAACATGGGAGGAGAGAGAGAGAGAGAGAGAGAGAGAGAGAGAGAGAGAGAGAGAGAGAAAGAGAGAGAGAGAGAGCTTGCAAAAAAATAAAAAATTATATGGAATTACCATTCCTAATTGTCATTTCATTCTGTAGCTTAATCCCCGAGTGAGATTTTGCCTCTGTCCTTGTCTAAGTATAAGCATTAATTGCTTTCGACTCGAGAGAGAGAGAGAGAGAGAGAGAGAGAGAGAGAGAGCATACACGCGTGTGTATTATGTGCGTGAGATTAACATTTTTAAAACCTGCCACAAAAAATAGATTAATGACACAGAAGAGGAAAATGGTTGCTTACAATACCAGTTCCACAGAACAGCAGCAAAAATCGCAACACAAATAAACTACTACGTAATTATCTAAATGCAATTCTTTGAGTAATTTGCATGAAATATGAAGGAACATATTTAATATGCTGGTTATATCAATGGTATGTTTTTTCTTTTATTTTTTTTACTAAATATAAATATTAATTGTTAGATGATTTTGTCTAAGCGAGATTTGACGCGAAAGCGGTATACATAGACATATATATGCAATATACTGTACATACAAAAATATGCATATGTATGCAGTATACATGTTATTTTTCTAATTATAAATATTTATTGTTAGATGATTTTGTCCACGCGAAATTCAACGCGAAAGCAGTATACAGACATACATGCAATATACATACAAAAATATGCATATGTATGCAGTATATATGTATATATACTGTACATATACAGTATATAATTTTATATATATATATATATATTATATATACTGTATATGTATATATATATATATATATATACATATATATATATATATATATATATATATATATATATATATATATATATATATATATATATATATATATATATATACACATACATATATGTATATAGATAGCTATATAGATATATATAGATATATAGACAGAGACAGAGAAATAGATAAATACACAGACAATCCCTTAAGAACAGGAGACTCCTCCCCCCTCCCCCCTCCCTTCCTACCCACCCAAACCAGCACTCCATTTCAAACCCTGGAACAAAGGGGGGCGCAGCCATATCCTAACCTTGTTGATATCCTACAGCATCATCCTTCGGGAAGCCCGAGGCTATTCTCATCAGGCAAGAAGGATGGAAGGATGGAAGGAAGGAAGGAAGGAATGAGGATATCTATTAAGTGAATCGGATACTTGTGGGATAGGCGACTGCATATAGACAAGAATTGGGGGGCGTAGACCCCCACCCTCCGCCCGTCTTCCTTTGGTATTTATTGTTATGATAATGAAATGTCATTCCGAAGGACTGTGGAAGAGGTTCTTGCAGAGAGAGAGAGAGAGAGAGAGAGAGAGAGAGAGAGAGAGAGAGAGAGAGAGAGAGAGGTAGGAGTCTTTTGGTTAGATAGGAAGAAGTTAAGCAAGTAAAGGTTAGATTGAGAGAGAAAAGGTTAGAGAGAGAAGATGGAAGAGAGAGACAGAAGAGAGAGAGAGAGAGAGAGAGAGAGAGAGAGAGAGAGAGAGAGAGAGAGAGGGAAGTCTTAAGTAAGTTATAAATGAGACAGAAGAGAGAGAGAGAGATAGAGAAAAGATATGAATGGAGAGAGATATAGAGAGAGAGAGAGAGAGAGACAGAGAGAACAAGGCAATCTGATTAAAAAGAAATGAGAGAGAGAGAGAGAGAGAGAGAGAGAGAGAGAGAGAGAGAGAGAGAGAGAGGCCAGAGGGATTAAAGAGAGTCAATGATTAAACAGAAATAAGAGAGAGAGAGAGAGAGAGAGAGAGAGAGAGAGAGAGAGAGAGAGAGACAAACGCCTCTTTCGAAAAAGCAAAGCAATAAGAGACACTCAAACAGATATTAGAATGGCCATCTTGGAAACATAACAAAATTGCCTCTCTCTGTCTCTGTCTCTCTCTCTCTCTCTCCCTCTCCCCTCACCCTCTCTCAATCCGTCCCAAAGTTGTTCCTCCGGCTCCCGACTCTCTCTCTCTCTCTCTCTCTCTCTCTCTCTCTCTCTCTCCCCCGAAACTTGCGAGGATATGACATATTCAGATGAAGTTGGTTGCGCCCAAAATGTAATTTGCTTTGGGATTTGCAATATCGAATGTCATTGGAACTGTATGTAAATTACGAACGTTTTCAGAGGAGACGATGTGTATCAGAGGACGGCTCTCTCGGCAAAATGCTTCGTCGTCGTTTCGTTTCCAATGCTTCGTTCGCTTCGCGGGGAGAGAGAGAGAGAGAGAGAGAGAGAGAGAGGGCGGGGAGTGAGGCGAATTTAAGCGGGAGAAATGTCCTATCCTCTTCTCTCTCTCCCGACGTCCCTACCCAGTTATTGTCTCGTCTCTTCATTTTTCCCCTTTTCGAAAATTTTTTTATTTTTACTTTTTTTTAAAGTTTCTTGTCCGTTCCCTCTCTCTCTAACTTTCTTTCTCTTTCTCTCTCTCTCTCTCTCTCTCTCTCTGTCGCTTTCTCCACCTTAATGGCTTTCTAATTGGATGGCACCTAAGAGGAGGCGGAATCATCATGAGCGGTGAAAGGTAAAACGGTAGGTGCTGCTTTCCCCTCCCCCCTCCCCCACCCCTTCCCAAGAGAAGGAGGAGGAGGAGGGGGAGGAGGAGGAGGAGGTGGAGGAGGAGGGAGTGCAGGTCCCCATCCCCCCCAACCCCCCGGACGGGGGCCCGCCGACGACACTCCGGTCGAAAGTGAAACAAAGTGGAGTCGTGAGCGAAGCCCAATAAAAAAATAGGGCCAAGACTCGAACCTTCAAACCTACCTTCCTACCACTGCTACTCCTACCACCTTACCTCCACGAGAGAGAGAGAGAGAGAGAGAGAGAGAGAGAGAGAGAGAGAGAGAGAGAGAGAGAGAGCGAGCGGCGGTTGGCTGGTTGGCTTCGGAATGGGAACCGGGAATTCATTTTGTTATATTTGTTTTGTATTACTTGGACCGCCGGATGCCTTCCGCGGCTCAAAGAACTTTAATAGAACAGATGGAAATGCGCTCTTTCTCTCTCTCTCTCTCTCTCTCTCTCTCTCTCTCTCTGTCCTCCCCAAACAGATACGAACTCCGATACAGCGGATGATCTGCCGACGGTGTAACGGCATTCCGCGTCGTCAAAGGGGGTCGGAGGGGGTCCGGATCCGGTTCCGGGGGTGTGACGTCCGGATCCGGTTCCGGGTAAGAGTCCGGATCCGGATAAGAGGAACTCATCGCCATAGGCGGCAAGAGGTCACATGGTAAAGATGGGACGAATGATGTTTCTCTCTACCGGCCATTAGCGGTAACCAAATCTCTTTTCTTCCAATCGGCCAGTTAGCGTCGTCGGACAGTCCGGATCCGGATTAGGATCTGGTTCCGGATAAAAGGAAAACGTTCCCATAGACGGAAAAATGTCTCGTGGTGAAAAAGGAGTTAAATCCCGTTACTCTTAACCGGCCATTAGTGGTAACCGAATTTCGTTTCTCTCAACCGGCCATCAGCGGCAACCGAACTCCGTCTCTTCAAATCGCCCTGCAGGCATCATCGGACAGTCCGGATCCGGATCCGGATAAGAGAACCCCGTCTTCATAGACGATTAAAGGCAGTATAGTAAAAACGAGGCCAAATCTCGTTTCTCTCAACCGGCCATTAGCGGCAACCGAATTTCATCTCTTCAAATCGCCCTGCAGGCGTCGTCGTTCCTTCGGATCGGATAAGAGAACCCGTCTTCATAGACGATTAAATTAGCGGTAACCGGCCATTAGCGGTAACCGAATCTCGTCGTTCCTTCCAACCGGCCATTAGCGGTAACCGGACATAGCGGCCCCTCTTTCGAAGGGCGAGGGGGGGAAGGGTCGCTTACGTGTTGGAGGGGGGGGCGGAGAAGGGGGGGAGTTTCCTTCGGCCCTCCAATGAAAAGGTATATATATATCGGGACGGAATACCGCCGATATTTGTACATATCATGCATAGAAATGGCGTTTTATTCACATCCACGAAATTGCTTTTCCATGGGGGGCGAACGCAGCGCGGCCGCCCTTGTCTGTGTCTACGCCCTAGGTAGGTAGGTGGGTAGGTAGGTAGGTAGGTGTCCTCTTTCTCTCTCTCTCTCTCTCTCTCTCTCTCTCTCTCTCTCTCTCTCTCTCTCTGCAGGCCGCGGTCACCAATAAAACTTTTAGTCGGTTATTTGAGGCGACGCCGAGAGAGAGAGAGAGAGAGAGAGAGAGAGAGAGAGAGAGAGAGAGAGAGAGAGAGAGAGAGAGAGAGAGAGAGAGTTTGAGAGATTGAGAGAGAGAGAGAGAGAGAGAGATCTATTTTAATTTAGAATTTCTTCTTCTGACTCTAACCCTTTCTATATATATAATTTTTTTGGAGAAAATGCAAAAAAAAAAAATTCAATATTTTTTTGCATTTTCTCAAAAAAAAATTTCTAATCCGGAAAAATTTGAGAGAAAAATAAATGCGAATACCTCATGTTCAGATTGTAAGAAAAGATTCCTTTTTTTTTTTATTTAAGTGAGAGAGAGAGAGAGAGAGAGAGAGAGAGAGAGAGAGAGAGAGAGAGAGAGAGAGAGAGAGGGGGAGGGAAGAATTAGGGAAGGGAGGAAGGAGGGAGCTGAATTTGGCCCGGCCGAAATGTATTACAAATCGCCTAAAATATCTGATCTTTTCTTCTCGTAATGAACTGATTCCGTTTGACTCTGTAATGAATTACAGTGTAATCTTGGTAATTAATGCCCTTGCTGTTTAACATGTAATGTAATAATTGTTTTTGTTATTTGTTAATTTCATGATTATTTTGATACTGTTAATATCCTTGTTAATGTAATTGTTATTGTTATTTGTTGGTGTTATAATTACTTTGCCTACTGATGGTGTTGTTATTATTATTATTATTATTATTACTTGTTTATCATTATTATCATTATCATCTCCATTCCCCTTCGGATTAATGATAATAATATAATGCACTGTTAAATAAATATAAACATAAACAGAATAAAAATAAAAATAAAAATACAACAAATAAAGAAATTAGAAACAGAGAATAAATATAAATATAAATATAAATAAATGTTAATAAATGGCAAAATTAACTCAAAATATGAATGAAAATGAAGACAATTAAGAATAAATTAAACTAATTACCTTTTCAGTCGCTCAGGGTGTAACATATACTCCCAGTCTTCCCACATGTATCGACCGTTTTCGTCGACACACTGAAGGCTTCTACCCATAGGGGGGTAGTGCCGTCAGAGCACCTCATTCGGTGCACTGTAGGCATTGTTTAAGGTTCTTTGCAGCAACCTCTTTCATTCCTATTACTGTACCTCCTTTCATATTCTCTTTCTTCCATCTTACTTTCCTCAACCCTCTCCTGACAATTGATTCATAGTGCAACTGAGATGTTTTCCTTCTGTTGCACCTTTCAAACTTTCACTGTCAATTTCCGTTTCAGCGCTGAATGACCTCGCAGGACCCAGTACTTGGCCCTTGGCTTAAATTCTGTATTCAATTCAGTTCAGTTCGGAAGGCTTCTACTAGCGATTATCATTATTATGAAAGATATAAATGATATTTACGTAACTTCTATTTATAAAGAATATCTTTATACTAGACCAAGATCATTTCAGGTCTACTTGTAAACTTTATATATTTTACACTTTACAGATTATTATCTCTTGTAAAGCAACCATTTCCCCCAAACTAATCTGCATGTTTTTCAACGCAAATATAAGTGATACGAGTAACAAATGCGCCGGAGTTTCTTCGGCGCAATCGACTTTTCTGTACAGCCGCTACAGCGTCTAATCAAGGCTACCGAAAATAGATCTATCATTCGGTGGTCTCAGTAGAATGCTGTATGAGCCGCGACCCATGAAACTTTAACCACGGCCCGGTGGTGGCCTATGAAGCACGATTATGGCTAACTTTAACCCTAAATAAGATAAAAAAAAAAAAAATCTATTGAGGCTAGAGGGCTGGAATTTGCTATGTTTGATGATTGAGGAAGGATGGTCAGCATACCAATTTGCAGCCCTCTAGCCTCAGTGGTTTTTAAGATCTGAGGGAGGACAGAATAAGTGCGGACAGAAAAAGTGCGGACAGAAAAAATTGCGGACGGACAGACATAGCGGGCACAATAAAATGAACAAATAAAATGAAAATAAATAAAGAAAATAAATAAATGAAAATAAAAAACAATTACGATATGAATAAAAATTTTTGATAGTTATATAGGAACTTGAAATACGTATATTTTAGGACGAACACGGGATCGGTCATTACAATCAGCATTAAAAGCTAAAATTAAAAACTAAAACAGGTTTCTACAAATATTAAGTAACTTCGCTTTTAAATTCTAGATGGCGCTGAGATCGACAAGCTAGCCCGCGACACATTGTTTACATTTTGCCAAGTGACTTAATTGTGATTGTATAACTTATGCTGTTCGTTATTTCGGAGTGATAATCGTATAATTATGACTTGCAGACTTTGACAATGACTTTGAACGTTGTAACTGGACTTTATGATATTAAAACGACGCGAAATTCTTGTGAAAAAAGCTTGAGAAATTGCGTAGACGTTGCCTGGCCTACGTAGCCTAACCTGGCGGGCTGTAATGACGAGTGAAGCACGAATCTGTTACCCACCTTTTCCATGGTTATAGATGGTTATAAACAGACAGATTGCCATGGTAGCCTAATAGCCTAACCAAGAAGGCTCTGATGGATGAAGCCTAGACTTGTGATTGTGTTTTATAAACAGACAGATTGCCATGGTAGCCTAATAGCCTAACCAAGAAGGCTCTGATGGATGAAGGCTAGACTTGTGACTGTTTTCCATGGTTACAAATAGTTATAAACAGACAAATTCTCATGGTAGCCTAACCAAGGAGGTTATGACGGTCGAAGCCCGGACCTACAACCCTTTTCGATGGTTATAAATGGTAATAAACAGATTTTCATGGTAGCCTGACCAAGAAGGCTCTAATGAGTGAAGACCGCACCTTAGATAGATTTTCATGGTAAGTGCACTTAAAACTTTAAGTATACAAAGTACTTTAGTAACTGACTTATAAAAAAAAAGAAAAGCTTACCAGTATTTCAAACAGAGGTGGTAGTCGACATAGGTCTAAAGCAATTAACTTTAGGAATGGCTTATAAATGAGCAGTTCTGAGCTGATGTGAAAAACGCTGTAAGGCATTCAAGGGTTATAATGGGCCCGGTTTGGACCTTAGGAATTCAGCAAGCAAGTGGGACGCGTACACACAAACACGCACACACACAAACAAAAAACGATGTAAGCTTAATAAACTAAGAGTCCAGTGTCACTAGATGTCAAATTCTCAAACCACAGATTTGACTGATTCTGCTGAAATGGACTTTTTTTTATTTTTCGTAATAATGGAAAACAAGTACAAAATGCGCAATCGAGTTTTCTGTACGGTGTATAATGCTGTATGAAACTTTCAGCCACGGCCCGTGAAAATCTTAGCCACGGCCCACGAAATTCAGCCACGTTCCGATGGTGGCCTGGGTTGTTGGTACCTATATCGTTGTCAGAAGTACGGTTATGGCTAACTTTAACCTTAAACAAAATAAAAACTGCTGGGGCTAGAGGGCTGCAATTTGGTATGTTTGATGGCTGGAGGGTGGATGATCAACATACCAATTTGCAGCCCTCTAGCCTCAGCAGTTTTTAAGATCTGAGGGCGGACAGAAAAAGTACTAACTTAGGTATATATTCTTCATTTTCCTCTTCGCCATCATGATAAATCCGTCATTATCATCCTCACCATCGGGGAGGTTTTTTTAGGAATTTTTTTACGAGTTTTTTATGATTTCTTTCATTTTCTTGACATTTTGAGACCAAGAATGTAAAAAAAAAAACGTCAAAGAAAAACGTAAATATAATAAAACAATCCCCTTGTATTTTACTAAATTTAAAGACTGCGTGAAAAACAACTCGGAAAAAACCCACACCACCTTCGCCCTCTTGTTTTCTTATTTTCCGAATATCTTAAAATCCATGAAGTATATTAAAAAAACTAAAAAAAAAGTTTCCCAACTCCGTATTATTCTAGACGTTTTAAAGACCGGAAAAAAAATATCTGGAAAATATCCACATCTCGGAAAAAACCCAGATCTTGTAAAAAACCTCGACAAAACCCACATCTAGTAAAATACCTCTCGAAAAAACCCACACCTCCTAAAAAAACTCTCGAAAACCCCACCTCTCGTAAAAACTTCTCGAAAAAAAAAACACATCTAGTAAAAATGCCTTCTAAAAAACCCACATCTCGTAAAAAAACTCTCGAAAAAACCCACATCTCGTAAAAAAAAACCCACATCTCGTAAAAACTCTCGAAAAACCCACATCTCGTGAAAAAAAAAATCTCGAAAAAACCCACATCTCGTGAAAAAACCCAAATCTCGGAAAAAACCCACTTCTCGGAAAAAAAAACCCCACATCTCGGAAAAAACCCACATCTCCCACATCGCCTTTGTTTTCTAGACACCTTAAAGACTATAACGTACAACTCGAAAGAAAACCACACCATGTTTTTTAGACATTTTAAAGACAGTATCAAAAACAACTAAATTGAACCCACACTTTTTTCCTAGACGTGTTTAAAACCCTAAAAAACTCGTAAAAACATGCAACTTATTTTCTAGACATAATAATATATATATATATATATATATATATATATATATATATATATATATATATATATATATATATATATATATATATATATATTTATCTTTATATACACATATATCTATATCTATATCTATATATATATGTATCTATTTCTATATCTATCTCTCTCTCTCTCTCTCTCTCTCTCTCTCTCTCTCTCTCTCTCTCTCTCTCTATATATATATATATATATATATATATATATATATATATATATATATATATATATATATATATATATATATATAGATATATATAAACAAAATATATTTGCTCATGTGTGTGTGTGTTTGTTTGCGTATACATCATGTACAAAACTCAGTAAACGAAAAAGGACAAAACTCTCTCTCTCTCTCTCTCTCTCTCTCTCCTCTCTGTCTCTGTGGCAGTCTGGTCTCCTAGCAAAACGCGAGAGCGAAGCAATTGTCCATAAGTCTCATTTAAGCCAAAGTAATCATGTTTATCGCGGCGTTCATTCTAAGGTAATTCAAAGGTAATTGGGCTTGAGGGGAGGGGAAGAGGGGTCTTGGCCCCTCTGGCGGACTACATTATCCCTCATTCGATTTTCGGGAACCTGAGGAACTCTCTGACGAAGACTCATGGCTGGGACGAGGCGACTTTATTTGGGAAGGTTTTTTTCCGAGTTTTTTTATTTTTTTTTGCGGTTTTTTAAAATGTCTAGAAAATTAGGAAGTGTTTTTTTTTTAGATGGTTTTCTAATTGTTTTTAAAATGTATTGGAAATATGGTGTAGGTTTTTTCAATTTTTCAGAGGTTTTTTAATTTTGTTTTATTTTCGTGGTTTTGGAGAAGTCTAGAAGAGTTTTTTTTTTGTATTTTCCAATTTTTTATTTTGGCATTTTCAAACGTCTAAGAAGTTAGGCAGTAGGTTTTTTTGAGTTGTTTTCATTACGTCTTTAAAATGTCTTGAAAATTAAGGACTGGGTTTTTTTCGAGTTTTTTCATGGTCTTTAAAAAGTATAGAAAATAAAGTGGGTTTTTTTCGAGTTTTTAGCGTTTATATATTTTCCTAATGTCATTCTGGCAAATAGCTTCCTTTCAAGATGAACCTAAGAATTTTTTTTATTTTAAACTTAATTTAAATTTATTATTATTCACAGCAATTAAACGTAGTTTTTTTAGTCATTCCAAATTTTATAAAGATTTTTTTAGTAAGAAATTATCTATTATCTGTTATCTATTTCCTATTCAATAGGTAACGCTAATGAATAATTGAATAGCTTCGTAGAGCACTACTGCTCACGGCGTGCGCGCAAATTCGGTGACCATCTCCGTCCAAAATACGGCTGACCTCTGACCCTCTACCTCCAGAGACTTAGGTGAGGTCAACTCCAAATCAGCTGTTTACTTATTCTTATTATATAAAATTTACAATTACAATTCAGTAATGTTTTCTCAAATTTTATTTAAAGTAAGCTTTCCCTGGAGACAGTTCAAAGCTTATCGTGACTCACGAAGCTTTGTCAGTAGCGAGAGAAAGCTTAAGTTTTAATTTTATTGTGACCTGATTTGATAAGAAAGTAAGCTTTCGCCGGGTAAAGTCAAAAGCTTATCGTGACTCACGAAGCTTTGTCAGTAGCGAGAGAGAAGCTTAAGCTTCTGTTTAAACATGACCTAAGCTTATTTATTCACAATTGTAATTTCCATGTATCTTCTCAGATTTGGCAAGAAAATAAGCTTTCGCTGGATTAAGTCCAGAGCTTATCGGGACTCGGCGGCTTGTCTGTAGCGAGAGAGAGAGAGAGAGAGAGAGAGAGAGAGAAAGCTTAATTAAACTTTTGTTAAAATCTGACCTGAGGCTATGTACCATGTCTATGCAGTGACCTTATACATAGTATAGATATTATTTTTGACTCCTAGAAAAATACTTTTGAACAATAGATATTATTAAAAGGTGATTTGATAAAGAAGAGAATACCAATATAATTCCTTTAAAGTAATTAATTATTGCTTGTTATTTAGAAGTTATTTATTTAAATACTGGTCTTTTGTGTAATGCCAGTGTCATTGTGGGTTAGGTTAGGTTTTTCTGTAATCCTTTTTTTATTTGTAAGGGCATTTTTCGTTTATATATGTAAATATACACGCATAAACGCATTTATATATATATATATATAATATATATATATATACAGTATATATATATATAATATATATATATACACACACACACATTTATAATTACACGCCCACGCCTATTACATCACAAACGCGCCCAATCGCCTTTGACGAGAAACTCGGCGTGTCATTCTCCACCCCCCAAAATAAAAGCAAAGTGTGTGTGTGTGTGTGTGTGAGAGAGAGAGAGAGAGAGAGAGAGAGAGAGAGAGAGAGAGAGAGAGAGTGTTGTCAGGGGGTGTGCCCAATGATAAATCCATTTGATTACAGCAATAATTACCATATATTTTCGGCGGCCATTATTTATGCAAAGTATGTGTAGCCTCAGTGAATTATACTAATGGGATTTTAATTCCTCCGTTCCTTCCCCATCTTTTGCCCTGCGCTCTGCAATTAACATGAGTTTTGTTTATTCTCTGCAACATCTGCCTGGGTGGCTCTGCTGCTCTGCTCTGCTCTGCATTCCTACTTCTTCTTCTTCTTCTTCTTCTTCTTCTTCTTCTTCTTCTTCTTCCGTAAATCAGATGTGACTCTGTGGTCTTCAGTATCAGATGTGTCTTCTTCTTCTTCTTCTTCTTCTTCTTCTTCTTCTTCTTCTTCTTCTTCTTGGGGGAGGGAGAGGAAAGGAGAGGGAGAATGGGTGCGTTCATTTGCGCTCGTTCCGGCGAGCGTTTTTGGGAAGACGACTCTTT
The DNA here is from genome assembly GCF_040412425.1 of Macrobrachium rosenbergii. Classification (NCBI taxonomy): domain Eukaryota; kingdom Metazoa; phylum Arthropoda; class Malacostraca; order Decapoda; family Palaemonidae; genus Macrobrachium; species Macrobrachium rosenbergii. The sequence continues at coordinate 1,323,143 of NC_089747.1, read as the reverse complement.
CATTATCTCACCTTTGAAGCTTCTTTTTCAGGTCTCTCCCCGGGGGTAAAGGTTGCGTTCATTTGGGTTCAGTTCGGGTAGCGCCTTCGGGAAAATGATAATCTATTACCCCATCCCAGAAGCTTCTTTCTAAAGTGTCTAATTTGGTAAAGGTCGCGTTCACTTGCATTTGTTCCAGCGAGCGGATTTGTAACAGGACGCCTTTTCTTTTCTAGAGTGTTTCAGGGGATAAAGGGTGCGTTCATTTGCGTCCGCTTCTGCGAGCGCTTTTGGGAAGATGCTACTTTATTACCCAACCTCGTGAGCTTCTTTTTTATGCCTCTCATGGGATAAAGGGTGCGTTCATTAGCGTTCGTTTTGTAGAACGCTTTTGGGAAGATGAGACTTCGCTTAAATCCACCTATGAAGATTCTTTGCAAGATCTACAGAGGAAAGGTTGCGTTCATTTGCGTTTGTTTCGGTGAGCGTTTTTGGGAAGCTTCTTTTTCTAAGGTGTTTCCTTAGGGGTAAAGGTCGCGTTCATTTGCGTTCGTTACGGCTAGCGCTTCTTGTAGTTTCTTTTTTTTAAGGTGTTTCCTTGGGGGTAAAAGGTCGCGTTCATTTGCGTTCTCTCCGCAGAGCGCTTTGCGAGGATGACACACTTCGTTAACCTACCTCTGGGGTATTTTTTCAAAGGTTGAAGGTTGCGTTCATTTGCGTTCGTTTTGGCGAGCGCTTTCGGAAGATAACATTTTTTTTAAGTGTTGACGGGGATAAAAGCTGCGTTCATTAGGGTACGCTTCGGCGAGCGTTTTTAGGATGATCATACTTCGTTGCCTCTTGAACGTCTTTCTAAGGTGTCTTATGGGGGAAAGGTTGCGTTCATTAGGGTACGTTTCTGTGAGCGCTTTTCCGCCAGACGGTACTTCATTACCTCACCTCTTGAACTTCTTAACTAGGTGTCTCATGGGGCAAAAGTCGCGTTCATTTGCGTTCGTTTCGCAGAGCGCTTTTCCGAAGGCGATACTTCATTAGTCCACCTGTGAAGGTTCTATCAGGTGTCTTATGAAGGAACGGTTGCGTTCATTTGCGTCAGTTTCACCGAGCGCTTTTGGGAAGGTGACACTTCATTACTCCGACCTCTTGAGCTTCGTCCTAAGGTGTTTCAGGGGATAAAAGGTTGCGTTCATTTACGTTCTTCTCGGCGAGCGCTTTGCGGAGATCTTCCTCGATTGCTCCACTTCTGAAGCATCTTTTCAAGGTGCCTAATATGTTAAAGGTCGCGTTCATTTGCGTTCGTTTCGCCGAGAGCTTTTGGGAAGGTGATAATTCATAACCCCACCTTTGAAGTTTCCTTCTTTCTCATGGGGTAAAGTCGCGTTCATTTGCGTTCGCTTCGGCGAGCGCTTTCGGGAAATTCTTGTTCTAAGGTGTCTCCTTGGGGGTAAAGGTTACGTTCATTTGCGTCCGCTTCGGCGAGCGCTTCTGGAAACTTCTTTTTCTAAGGTGTCTCCTTGGGGGTAAAGGTTACGTTCATTTGCGTCCGCTACGGCGAGCCCTTTCGGGAAGATGACGCTTTATAACCCGACCTCTTGAATTTCTTTCTATAGGTGTCTTATGCAAGAAAGGCCGCGTTCATTTGCGTTCATTTTGACTAGCGCTTTTTAACTCCATCTTTTGACGGCCTTAGTCACGTGACTCATTCTCCATACCGGATAACCATTCTATAAGCACATTATTTTTTCCAAGATGCCTAACCATTATTTTTTACCAAATTAAAAAAAATGGTTAAACGATTCATGAGCACGGAGGAAGGTGGAAATTTCTGGATTCCAAACTCGAATTAGACATAAGCCAGTTGTTTTTAATGACCATTGTGCTTGTCACATCATTAAAATGAAGCCGATATTTCAGGCATTTTACTGTTAAATCATGCTTATAATCAAATGAACTACAGTCTCTCTCTCTCTCTCTCTCTCTCTCTCTCTCTCTCTCTCTCTCTCTCTCTCTCTCTCTCTCTCTCTCTCTCTCTCTAATGTTGCTCTCCTATAGGAATTATCCTGGTTTATGGCTGGGGCATGTCATCATTGAAATTAAAAGGAGAGAGAGAGAGAGAGAGAGAGAGAGAGAGAGAGAGAGAGAGAGAGAGAGAGAGAGAGACTGTCAGAAAGGAGATAATATATATGAAGAAAAATATAATTAGATTCACTCCTGCCTCCCACTCACACTCTCTCTCTCTCTCTCTCTCTCTATCTCTCTCTATCTATATCTATATATATATATATATATATATATATATATATATATATATATATATATATATATATATATATATATATATATATATATATATATATATATATATATATATATATATATATATGCATGTGCATGCGCGTGTGCATTCACAACTTGTTACCAAAAAAAAACAGCGCCCAAAGAAAATATAAAAACCAACTTTATTCTACAATCAGAAAAAAAAAAATAATAAAAAAAACTCGATTTATTAAAAATGTCAGCCGGCCGATTCCGCCAGAGGATCGACCTCTAAACTAATTAAGCTCAATGCATCTCCCCTCTCATCGGATTATGTCCCCGCCGATATGAAATCTATTTTCGAATTCGTTATGATAAAGAGAAAAAAAGAAAAAAAAAATAATATATGGACAAATGGAGCTGAATTATATTAAGAATGTCGGTGTAGGGACGAAATGAGTTCGGTGTATTTTTGTAGCAACAACTGTGGTCTGGGATTCTCTTATCCGGAAGGTATTCTCTTATCCGGAAGATGTTCTCTTATCAAGAAGGTATTCTCTTATCCGGAAGATGTTCTCTTATCCGAAAGGTATTCTCTTATCCGGAAGGTATTCTCTTATCCGGAAGGTATTCTCTTATCCGGAAGATATTCTCTTATCAGGAAGGTATTCTCTTATCCGGAAGGTATTCTCTTATCTAGAAGAGATTTTCTTATCCGGAAGATATTCTCTTTTCTGGAAGGTATTCTCTTATCCTGAAGGCATTCTCTTATTTAGAAGATATTTTCTTATCCGGAAGATATTCTCTTATCTGGAAGGTATTCTCTTATCCGTAAGATGTTCTCTTATCCGGAAGGTATTCTCTTATCTGGAAAGTATTCTCGTATCCAGAAGATATTCTCGTATCTGGAAGATATTCTCGTATCCGGAAGATATTCTCGTATCCGGAAGATATTCTCGTATCCGCAAGATATTCTCGTGTCCGGAAGGTATTCTCTTATCCGGAAGATATTCTCTTATTTGTCAGATATTCTTTATCTGGAAGATGTTCTCTTACCTGGAAGATATTCTCGTATCCAGAAAATGTTCTCTTATCCGGAAGGTATTCTCTTATCCGGAAGACATTATCTGGAAGGTATTCTCTTATCCGGAAGATGTTCTCTTATCTGGAAGGTATTCTCTTATCCGGAACATATTCTCTTATCCGGAAGATATTCTCTTATCTGGAAGGTAGCGTATTCTCGTATCCGGAAAATATTCTCCTATCCAGAATTGATTCTAGTATCCTCAAGGGATTCTTGTATCCAGGAGAGATTCTTGTATCCAGAAGGGATTCTGGTATCGGAAGGTATTCTCTTATCCGGAAGATATTCTCGTATCCCGGAGAGATTCTTGTATCTAGAAGATTCTCTTATCCAGAATTGATTCTGGTATCCTAAAGGGACTCTTGTATCCAGAAAGATTCTCATATCCAGAAGAGATTCTTATATCTAGGAGAGATACTCGTATCAAGAAGGGAATCTCCTGTCAAGAGGAGATTCTTGTATCCGGAAGGGATTCTCATAACCGGGAGAGATTCTCGTATCCAGAAGAGATTCTTGTATCCAGAAATGGTTCTCGTATCTGAGAGATTCTCGTGTCCGGAAGAGATTTTGTTATCTGGGAGAGATTCTTGTATCCGGGAGAGATTCTTGTATCCAAGAGAGGTTCTAGTATCCGAAGAGAGTCAGATATCTGGAAAGATCTTGTATCCGGAAGATATTCCCATATCTGAAGGAGATGCTGGATATCCACAAAACATTCTCGTATCCGGAAGAGATTCTCGTGTCTGAGAAAGATTTTGTATCCGGACGAGATTCTTGTATCCGGATAAGGTTCTCGTATCCGGATAAGATTCTCGTATCCGGAATGGGTTCCCATATCCGGTAGAAAAAGCGGGGGTTAAGCCGTATACGGATTTGTATATTGTTCTAAAATTTCTATTAATGAGAACATTATAACTTGCGAGAGAGAGAGAGAGAGAGAGAGAGAGAGAGAGAGAGAGAGAGAGAAATTATCAACTAATATAATGAACGAAATAAAAAGTAAAATTTTTAAAAATTTTCTCTCTCTCTCTCTGTGTCTCTCTCTGCGCCGTACTGTCTTCAAGATTCATTAACTGATTGATTTAATCATCTGTTCGTTTGACGCTCAAATGAAGCGTTGTACAAGGAAATGGAGAAATAATAATAACACACAATAATAATAATAATAATAATAATAATAATAATAATTGTGTTTATAGTTTATATATATATATAATAATAATAATATATAATAATAATAATAATAATATATATATTTATATATTATATATATATATATATATATATATATATATATATATATATATATATATATATATATATATATATATATATATATATATATTCCCCACCCTTCCTTCCTCTCCTCACTCCCTCCTCACCCCTTCCCTCCCTTCCTCCCATCCACGTTCCCATTCTCCCCTCCTAAGCGAACTGCAGTAGAGAGAGAGAGAGAGAGAGAGAGAGAGAGAGAGAGAGAGAGAGAGAGAGAGAGAGAGAGAGAGCATCTAATTAGGCTAAGATGGTCGAAGGAGCGAAGAATTCTCTTCCTGTCGACTCTGATACCTAATTGCCATTTCATTTTCATCTCTCTCTCTCTCTCTCTCTCTCTCTCTCTCTCTCTCTCTCTCTCTCGTGAAAGGGTTTTTTAGGCGAAAGAAGATCGGATTAATGTTTTTTATTTATATTATTGTAAATGATGCTATTTTCATTATCGTGGGTTATTGATACATGTTAGTTTCAGTGTCGTTATTAGTCATTGTTATTGAATCAGTAATGATATATATGTATATATATGTATACTGTATATATATATATATATATATATATATATATATATATATATATATATATATATATATATATATATATATATATATATATATATATTATGTGTGTGTTTGTATATATATATGCATATGTATATATATATATATATATATATATATATATATATATATATATATATATATATATATATATATATATATATATATATATTATATTCCTGTCCTATTTTAAGCTATTTGCAGCAGTAATAATAATAATAATAATAATACATAATAATAATAATAATAATAATAATAATAATAATAATAATAATAATAATAAAATCAGTTAATATTCTCAGTGTTTTGGTTGGACTCTTGTTCCCATAATTTCTTACCATATTTACGGGTCGTCTTTGGCGAGAGCCTTCGCTGGCATAAGGCCTACTTCACCCACAAAGCAAAGAAAATAGAAAATAATATAAGTTGATTATCTAAACATTGTAATTTGTTTTCATTTCATATTGAATTTTTTTAAAGATAATTTTAGCTGACGTTTGCAATAATTCTGTTGAATATTATTGAGATATTTAAAAAGTAAGAAACTCCCCAATTAATAATTTGATGAGGTGTTAAGTAGCTAAATACCAAAATAAATATCGTAGGTAAATCTTTAAAATAAAAAAAAATTGTTGAGATGTTAAGTAGTCACATACGGAATAAATCTTATAGGTAAAACTTTGAAATAAACAGATAAAAAAAAATAATTTACTGGGAATTAAGTATAGCTAGCTAAAAAATAAATCTTATGAGCAAATCTTTGAAATAAGTTAGAAGTAAAAATATATACTACTTATTGACATATTAAGTAGCCAAATACGGAATAAATCTTATAAGTAAATCTTTGAAATGAGTTATATATATAAAAAAAATAATTTATTGAGATATTAAGTAGCTAACTAGAAAATAAATCTTATAAGTAAATCTTTGAAATAAATGAGAATTTAAAAAAAAGGCCTGTATAATTTACTGAGATATTAAATAGCTAACTACCAAATAAATCTTATAGGTAAATCTTTGAAATAAACAAGATACAAAAATATATATATATAATTTATTGGGATATGAAGTTGTTAACTACAAAATAAATCTTATAAGCAAATCTTTGAAATAATTAAAACTTTAAAAAAATTAAATTATTGGGATATTAAATAGCCAGCTAAAAAAAAATCTTATAAGGTAAATTTTTGAAATAAGTAAAACTTGAAAAAAATAATTTATTGAGATATTAAGTATCTAAATGCGAATTAAATTTTTATAAGTAAATCTTTGAAATAATTAAAACTTAGAAAGAAACAATTTATTGGGGTGTTAAGTAGCTAAATCCGACACAAATATTGAAATAAACCTCTGAAAACAGAAAAAAAAATATCGAAATAAATCTCTGAAAACAATAAAAAATATTGAAATAAATCTATGAAAAAAATATTGAAATAAATCTTTGAAAAAAATATTAAAATAAATCTTTGAAAAAAGAAAAAAAATATTGAAATAAATCTTTGAAAAAAAAAAAAAGAAAAATTTACAAGTAAGGATACTAGTCGGAACTAAAGTAGCATAGCACGTCTCAGAATACATAATTTTATCTCCCCCTCCCCCTCGCCCCCCTCCCCCCTAAAAGAAAGACTTAAAAGACTTCTAAAAGACCGGATTGAGTCTTTTATGCGGTCTGGGAAGGAGGAAGTTTTAGCAGACTTATGGACTTGGGAGGAGAAGATTAATTCATGCGCGGTTTTGAGAACCGAGGCGGGAAAAGTTGTGGGTCGTTAAATTGATAATAATTGACGCTGTAACGCTTAGGGTTTAATGAATTGATGTTTCGGCTGGCGAGTTTTTTCTTGTTTTTTTTGGGGGGGAGGCCCCCGTCTCGGGTGCTTTTGTGTTTTTTTTATGGGTAAATTATGATTTTTGTCTGCTGTATGTGTGTATGTATGTATATGTATGTATTTATGTATACATATGATTTATATATATGTATGTATATATATATATATATATATATATATATATATATATATATATATATATATATATATATATATATATAGATATATATTTATTATATTTATGTATATATATATACATATATATATATATATATACACACATACATGCTATGTATATATAAATTATATATATACATACATACATTAATTTTATATAAAATAAAATATATTTCCTTTTAAAAATGACATAATGTGTCACGCCAATTTACTTGTCAATAATAACAACCATCCACCCCACAACACCCCCATCCCCACACCCCCTCCCCAAAAAAACACACAAAAGAAAGTCGGAACTATATAAGACAGCCTGACTGAAGAAGCGGCCAGTTCAAAAATAAATGGGATACTGTAGATCGTATAACCTCGGCTAAACGACTGAGGAGAAAAGTTTTTGTATCTCTCTCTCTCTCTCTCTCTCTCTCTCTCTCTCTCTCATATCTTCGACTCACACGAGTGATTGATAAGGAGAGATAAAGACGGAACATTTTCTCATCACGAATGATGATACAAGCTCGTTGTATTCTCTCTCTCTCTCTCTCTCTCTCTCTCATCTTCGATGTGGGATTTTAAAAGAGACGAACAATGATAGCAGCAGCTCATTCTCTCTCTCTTTTTCTCTCTCTCTTTCTCTCTCTCTCTCTCTCTCATCTTCGTCGACACACGAGTTTAAATTTCCTCATCACAAATGATGATGCAAGCTCGTTCAACATCTCTCTCTCTCTCTCTCTCTCTCTCTCTCTCTCTCTCTCTCTCTCTCTCTCTCTCTCTCTCAAACGCGAGCTCTAAAGCATAGACCGCTGAAGAGCTGCTGAGCGCTATGTGTATTACCCTTAGAGTTATTTGGATAGAGTTAACGTTTTAAATGCGGGTAAGAAGTTCTTAGAGAGAGAGAGAGAGAGAGAGAGAGAGAGAGAGAGAGAGAGAGAGAGAGAGAGAAAGAAGGGAAGGGGGAGGGGGTGGGGGGGAGGGAAAGGCCGTCTTCATTACCATTGCCAATACAGAGATTATTATAGCATGTAAACACAGCAAATTGGCGGTAGAAGCATTATGCCATTAACCGAGAAAGGGAGGGGGAAGGAAGGGGAGAGAAAGAGAGAGAGAGGAGAGGGGAAGAGGAAGGGGGAAAGGGAGGGGGAAGAGACCACAGGACGAAAACGATAAAAGGATAAAGCGTTTCGTCAGAAATCATAGTGTGTGTGTGTGTGTGTATGTGTATACGTATGTATGTAAGTGCTGTCCGAGGAGGTGGGAGAGGGGGGGGCTTTTGAGGGGGAAAGGGGGAAGGGGGTCCTGTACCACCACCTCCTCAATCTCGGGGGTCTCTCTCTCTCTCTCTCTACCTTCTTGATTTGATGCTCTATCGTGTCGTCTTAATGTCCCATACTTGCCAAAAGATTCACGTAATTTTTGGCTTCCAAATGCCGTAAAAAGGCAGTCAAAATCTCTCTACCAAGTAGGCAGAATAGCATTAAGTGATGTATCCGGTATAATCTCCCTGCCAACCAATAGCAGGCCGACGTCACCCACCGCCTCCTCTGTTTGGCTCTCCCGTCCATTGATCTGCCGCCGGCCCCGCCCTAGCCCCGCCCCGACCCCGCCCTAACAGCTCTCAAGACCCGCCCCTTGACCAATCAGCGCGCCCGTAGGGTGCGAGGAAGGGGCGGGGCCATCTTGAAGGGGCCGTGTGTAAAGTGAAGTATTTGTGAGCATTATTTGATGACCGATACTGCTAGTCAAGTGAGCAGTTAGCGACATTATCGGGCCGTGAGTACTACATTAGTGATCGGCGGCAGCGGCGGCAGCATCGGCAGCAGCAGGAGGCAGCAGCAGACAGCAGAGCAGCGCGCGCGACACAGTCGGTATCCGCACGTCGTCGTAGCGACAAGTAGGAGACGGAAGAAGGCTGCTTCTGCGACGACTACTTTTGCGACTAACTATCGCTATTTGGGGTCCTCTTTTTCTCTCTCTATATATATCCCCTGTTGTGTGTGTGTGTGCGTGTTCTTTTTTTTCACTCACTCTCGCTCTCTCTCTCTCTCTTTCTATCTTCCTTCCCTTCCTTTTTTTCCACACTCACTCGCTCATACAAACACTTTCTCTCTCTCTCTCTGTCGCACGCATAAACACACTCAATCCGCACGCAACGTGAGTCCCATATATACCAGCCGGCCGCCCGTAAGGCCGTGTATACCCGTGGCTGGTGGGTAGCTGGTCCTTCCTGCAATCAAGTCTCGCCGTCAGTAGTGGCCAGAATCCGCTGTGATTTCATTGACGAAGTTTGTCGCGGAGAGAAAGAGAGGGAGAGAGAAAGAGAGAGAGAGAGAGAGAGAGAAAGAGGGAAAGGAGAAACTGTAGCAATAAACTCTCTCTCTCTCACGTGTGAGAGTGTGTGTGTGTCTCTTAGTGGGACCAGATTGCGTGTGAAAGACACACACACACAACAGACAGACAGACAGACAATAAACATATGTCTGGAGTTATGTGGAAGTGTTCATGTTTGCGGTGAAACTTTTTAAAAATTATTTTAAGAATAAACATCTAAGATAAAAAAAGGATTATTATAACACGTGTGTCGCCATACAGGATTTTGTAATTAAAAAAAAAAGGAGACTGGTTTTTTTCTCTCCTCCGACGGGAAAGAAAGAAGGAGGGGGAGAGAGAGAGAAAGGCCAGGCAAGCAAGCAAGCAAGCAAGCAAGCAACCGCCTAGCCTGAGGTCTTGTTAAAGAAGCCCTTGTTCAGAAAAGCTGTCGTCGCCGGCGCGGGCATAGCAGACGGAGAGGATCCTCACCATCCTCTGGAGGGGGAAGGGGGCATGCTGGAGCTCAACCAGCCTCCGCCTTCGACCACCAGCGCCGCCGGCGGGATGCTGTCCTTCCTCTCCAACATGGAGAACCGGGGCGGCCTCGTCCTCAACCCGCCGCTGGCCGCCCTCCACACCATGACGGACATGAAGTCGCTCTACTCGCAGCAGACCGTCAAGTCGCTCTCGCCGCAGTCGCCGCCGCAGCTGTCGCCCCAGGGGCTCTCCCCGCAGGAGCTGTCGGCGTCGTACGCGTCGGCGGCGGCGGCGGCGGCGGCCGCCGCCGCCGCCAGCAGCACGGGCGCCTCCTCCACCACCACCACGTCGCTGGCGACGCCCCACAACATCGAGAACATCCTCAACAGACCCAGCCCCATGATGACGTCGTCCTCGGCGGCCACGGCGGCCGCGGGCCTCTGCGGCGTCGGGCAGATGGGCGGCATGTCCGGCCTCAGGAGCCTCGGCGGGTCCATGAGCCTCTACAGCGGCCTGGCGGGGAAAATGGCTGACCTGGCCCGCCCCGCCACCATATACTGGCCTGGGGTGCAGGGGATGCTGCAGAACCCCCTCTTCTGGAGGGAGAGAATCCAGTCGACACATGGTGAGAGGTTTTCTGATATGTTATCCCTCCCCCAGAAAGTTTTTTTAGGACCCCCCCCAAAATTTTGATTGTCATCTGCTCTCAAAATGGGGGTTTAGTTTAAAATTTTTTTTAAGGACTTCCAAAATTTTTATTGTCATCTGCTCTCAAAATGGGGTTTCAGAGTTTTTTTAGGACCCCCCAGAATTTTGATTCTCATCCTATGCTCTCGAAATGGGGGTTTAGTTTCATATTTTTTCAAGGACTTCCAAAATTTTGATTGTCATCTCCTGCTCTCAGAATGGGGGTTTGGTTTCTATTTTTTTTTTAGGACCCCCAAAATTTTGATTCTCATTCTGTATGCTCTCAAAATGTTTTTTTTTTTTGTGGGGGGTGTTCAATGTTCATTCTCGTCGTTTGCTTTCATGAGAGGTTTTCTGAAATTTTCACAACAGTTTAATTTGTAGGATCCCCCAAAATTGTCATTCTCACCCTCTGCTCCCAAGATGGGGGTTTTTGTCTTAATTTTCATTCTCATCCTCTGCTCTCAAAATGGGATTTAGTTTTAAAAAATTTTTAGGACCTCCCAAAATTGTCATTCTCAGAATTGTCATTCTCACCCTCTGCCCTCAAAATGGGGTTTAGTTTCAAAATTCTTAGGCCCCCAAAATTTTCATTCTCGTCCTCTGCTCTCAAAATTGAGGTTTTGGTCTAAGAGCAATTCTCATCCTTTGCTCCCCAGCTGGATTCTCTTTTAAGATTAAATATTCATTCTCGTCCCCTGGTCACCAACTAGGATTTTTTCATCCTTTGTTTAACTGCAATTTTCTTTTCTACGTTCATTCTCATCCTGTGCTCTCCAACTGTAGTTTATTTCAAATTCATCATTCTCATCCTCCGCTCTGAAACGAGAATTTTTCTATTTAATTATATTTAATTTTGCTTTGCAATATTCAGCAAATATTTTCATTCATCAGCCCTAAGGCAATATAATTATCTACCCTTTGTTATTATGCATGTGGTTTGTTAGCTATAAATCATTTGCATAATTTCCCTAAATTACAAATAGTACTTACAAGGTAGTGCATGGCATGCTGGGTAATTTAATCCTTTCATTTTTGGAAATAATCTTTTGCTTGGAAGCGTAATTAATTTTTTGAAAATAAACGTCATGAGAGCTTGTATCAAAAAATTTTTGTAGAGGCATAACGTTATTTTATGTCCAGGCGTTTGATAATCGAATACGTAGGTTTTCTCACATATATATATATATATATATATATATATATATATATATATATATATATATATATATATATATATATATATATACACACACATATACATATACATATAATAAAAATATTAATAATTACATACAATATTTCGTATCAATTTTATGAGAATTATTACATATATAAAAAGCGATTTAAACCATTTCCTAAGCCGGTATACTGAAGAATTTTATCTCTATAAAATCTAACACATTATCACTCGTCATTTTATCAGCAAATTTAGGTAAATATCTTGCTGGATATCAAAGGTAAATTTTGTAAATTTGGTAAATTTTGTAATTCATAGATCAATATTTTTCCTTTGTCATGTGCTTCAGGAAATATATCCATGTAATATTGATATCAGAATTTAATATTAATATTTAAGCAAAATTGAAATGTATTTGAAAACAGGCTCCATAAACCTCATTTTTCTAGAATGCGTATATGTTTTAACAGATCTCTCTATATCTATATATATATATATATATATATATATATATATATATATATATATATATATATATATATATATTATATCATATTATATTACATCGATTATAAAGATTATATTATATAGAATATATTGCAGTGGTTATATACAATATATTTAATCGAATATAAAATATAATATAGAATATATTTCAGTAGATTATATAGAATATATATAATCGATTATGAAGATTATATAGTATATAGTTAACTGACTTTCAATATATATATATATATATATATATATATATATATATATATATATGTATGTATGTATGTATGTATATATATATATATATATATATATATATATATAGTACATATCGATTATAAATAATATATAGAATATAATTTAACGGTAATGTAGAATATACTTATTCGATTACAAGATTACATAGAATATATTTCATAGGCTTTCACCGACTTACAAAAATCATCAGCGTAACTATATACCATGAATACGGTATTCATCATATAACTATCATTTCTACGGCGACAAGGTTATAGTATTTTTATATATATGCAAATTTTTTTCGTGTACGTTATAATTGTCCCACATCAATTGTTTTTTTTTTTTTTTGCTTAATATATTCATTTTGCGTGTAAGCATGAATTCCATACGTTTAATTACTTTGCACTAGAATTTTATTGTTTCATAGGCGAAGTCGCTTACTGAACATACGGACGAGGTGAGTATGTATATATACAGTATATTTATGGTTGGAGGTAAATGTGTTCATTTGTATCGCGTGTCTGTACATGCCAAAAACTTTATATATATATATATATATATATATATATATATATATATATATATATATATATATATATATATATACATATATATAATATATATATATATATATATATACATATATATATATATATATATATATATATATATATATATATATATATATATATATATATATATATATATATATATATATATATATATATATATATATGAATGACTATGAAATATTTTCTGTTAGAGCAGAATTTATCAAAAATGTAAAGGGGTCCGTAAAAATGCTAAAATGTAGAAAATAAATATATATTTCAGAGGCCAAATTGACCTATGGACCTTCTGGTATAAATACTGCTTTTCTGTAACTTTCTTTCTCATTCATTACTTTTGCCTGAGGAGAGAGACAGTTTAATCTCTGGAAATATAGCATTTATATTTTCTACTGTCATGGTTTTATGGTCTCATATTTGATTATATATATAGATATATATATATATATATATATATATATATATATATATATATATATATATATATATATATATTATATATATATATATATATATATATATATATATATATATATATATATATATATATATATATATATATATATATATTTATATTTATTTATTTATTTATTTACTTAGCTATCAACCATCTCAAATTACCCTGTTGAATCATCATGATACATTTTAAATTTCCCATCCCGATATTAATTCCAAAATCTGATATTCCAATTGTGGTCATATCAACGCATTATCCGTAATATTTACTTATTAATTTCATAACCGTATAAAGAATTAATTGTTTTTAAAGGAATATTTAAAGATAAAATTGAAAAGTCATATACACTGTATTTGAAACTCGACTCGGGAAAGTCTACAACGACCAATGTGTTGGGACGACAGCTATAGGAAGGCAGTTTTATATTTTTGGGCGGGGGAGAAGGGGTAGGGGGCGGAGGAAGGGGTGGGGAAGGGAGTTTGAACAAGGTTGAACAAAGTAAAATACGAAATAAAACCAAATGGGAATTTTAAAAAATAATTTTTGGATTGATAATATAAAGAATTGTCAATATGTTGTATGTTTGATAATATCTAAAACGTGGAACAGAATTTAACAATGTTTAGTTGGCTCAAATCATGCTCTCTCTCTCTCTCTCTCTCTCTCTCTCTCTCTCTCTCTCTCTCTCTCTCTCTCTCTCTCTAACACAAATCATTAATAAATAGAGTTTAACCATGACACTTACCGTTATTGGAATAAAAGTAATGTAACTACGCATTTGAGTCTCTCTCTCTCTCTCTCTCTCTCTCTCTCTCTCATTATTCTCAGTACAGTACAATCGTGAATTTTGCCCTGATTAAACACTAATAATACGGCTGGAATCGTATTCTCTCTCTCTCTCTCTCTCTCTCTCTCTCTCTCTCTCTCTCTCTCTCTCTCTCTCTCCTTACCATTCACAGCTCATTATTAAAAAGAGTTCAATCATGACACTTGCCATAATTAAATAAGAATATACAGCCATGCTCATATTCTATCCGAATCTCTCTCTCTCTCTCTCTCTCTCTCTCTCTCTCTCTCTCTCTCTCTCTCTCTCTCCCCTTTCTACCTAACACAACTCATTATTCAATAGATTTCAATCATGAAACATTCCGTAACTGAAGAATAGTAATATGGTTTCGCATAGGAATCTCTCTCTCTCTCTTCTCTCTCTCTCTCTCTCTCTCTCTCTCTCTCTCTCTCTCTCTCTCTCAAGGAGAGAAAGCAAGCACGCAAGCACTCACGAGAGATAATCGTAGCGGTCAAATATTCGCAATCCGACCATTTTATCGCGGATCGTTAGTCTGCAAAACGCCAAATTTGGGGTCCCGCCCTGTCACTCATTCGCGTCCCCGAATCCATAACTTAAATAATAAAACAGGATTAACGTCTGTCCAGTATTCCGAAAAGGGGAGAGAGAGAGAGAGAGAGAGAGAGAGAGAGAGAGAGAGAGAGAGAGAGAGAGAGAGAGAGAGAGAGAGAGGTGCCTAGCCACGTTGCTTTTAGTTGTGGCAAGATTCATGGTTGAACTCTACTTGATAATGAGTTGTGTTAGGTAGAAGAGAGAGAGAGAGAGAGAGAGAGAGAGAGAGAAAGAGAGAGAGAGAGAGAGAGAGAGAGAGAGAATGAATATGACTACAGACGTAATATTTTCATTTCATTATGGTAGTTTCAATATGAACTATACATAAAAAAATAAGCTGTGTCAGGCAGTGGAGAGAGAGAGAGAGAGAGAGAGAGAGAGAGAGAGAGAGAGAGAGAGAGAGCGAGAGAGAGAGAGAATATGGCTATAGACGTAATATTTTCATTTCATTATGGTAAGTTTCAATAGCAAACTATACATAAAATTAAGCTGTGTCAGGCAGTGGAGAGAGAGAGAGAGAGAGAGAGAGAGAGAGAGAGAGAGAGAGAGAGAGAGAGGGGAGAATATGGCTATAGACGTAATCGTCTTATTTAATTATGGTAAGTTTCAATACCGAACTATACATAAAAATAAGCTGTGTTAGGCAGGGGAGGGAGAGAGAGAGAGAGAGAGAGAGAGAGAGAGAGAGAGAGAGGGGGAGAATATGGCTACAGACGTAATCTTCTTATTTAATTATGGTAAGTTTCAATAGCGAACTATACATAAAAATAAGCCGTGTTAGGCAAAGGGGAGAGAGAGAGAGAGAGAGAGAGAGAGAGAGAGAGAGAGAGAGAATGGAGGGGGAGATTATATGAATAGACGCAATTACAAATATAACAGGCATGACTCGTCCGCTGTCTCTCTCTCTCTCTCTCTCTCTCTCTCTCTCTCTCTCTCTCTCTCTCCCCTTCCTTCGGTTTGAGCGATGCATAGCGGTGGCCTGTTATTGTTATTGTTGTTTGTGTTCACTGTCTTTGTTGTTTTTCCATTTGCGTTGTTTCGCTGCGGAGGAATTCCGTTGGAAGTCGCTAGTGGCCGGGAAGTTAGTGCGAAATTCGCTGTAAGTACGTAATTCGCTATAGTGAATTACGGTTTTAATTACAACCTCTTTGAGTGAGATTATCAATACATTTTTATCTTTTAGGTTAAAAAATTTTTTTTCGGTGGATTTTTGAGTCACGTGTAAAAATTCCATCGGAATTTTAATAATGTAATTCTGGAATTAGAATTTGAAATTGTTCAAGTAACCTCTAATTTTATTTTATATAAAATTATTTTAAGTAACTTCAATTTTATATTATATCAATTTTGTTGACACAAAAATTCAGATAAAACTGTTTTAAGTAACTTCAAGTTCATATTATATCAGTTTTGTAAAGGCACAGAAATTCAGATAAAATTGTTTAAGTAACTGTAAGTTCATATTTTGTAACAGTTTTTTGAAGTAACAAAAATTCAATAAAATTGTTTAAGTAACTTCAAGTTTACATTATATCAGTTTTGCAGACGCTACAAAAATTCAAATATTGTTGAAGTAATTTCAAGTTCACATCAAATAAATTTTGCAAACGCCACAAAAATTCAATTAAAATTGTTCATGTAACTCCAAGTTCATATTTTATATCAATGTTTTAAAACCCCCAAAATTTCTAATAAAATTGTTTAAGAAACTTTAAATTATATTTTATAACAATTTTGTTAACCTCTGAAAAATTTAAATGAAATCGTTCAAATTATATTTTATGACAATTTTTAAACGTCTGAAAAATTCCAATAAAATTGTTTAAGCAATCTCAAATTATATTTTATAAAAATTTTTAAACGTCTGAAAAATTCTAATAAAATTGTTTAAGCAACTTCAGAATTCAAATAAAATTGTTCCAGCAACCTCAAAATTATATTTTATAACAATTTTTAAACGTCTGAAAAATTTAAATAAAATTGTTCAAGCAACTTCAAATTATATTTTATAACAATTTTTAAAGCCTTCTAAAATTCTAATAAAATTGTTTAAGCAACTTCATATATTTTGCAACAATTTTGTAAACAACTGAAAAATTAAAATAAAAAATTACGTACACGTCTGAAAAATTATTATAAAAGTGTTCAAACAACTTTAAATCATATTTTATAACAATCTTTTTAAACGTGTGGAAAAATCAAATAAAATTGTTTAAGCAACCTCAAATTATATTTTATAAAAAATTTTTAAGCGTCTGAAAAATTCAAGTAAAATTGTTCAAGCAACTTCAAATTATATTTTATAACGATTTTTAAATCCCCCACAAATTCAAATAAATTGTTTAAACAACCTCAAATTATATTTTACATCAATTTTGTATACGTCTGAAAAATTCAAGTAAAGTTGTTCAAACAACTTCAGATTATTCTTTATAACAATTTTGTAAACGTCTGAAATATTAAAAAAAAATTGTTCAAGTAACCTCAAATTATATTTTATAACAATTTTTTAAACGCCTGAAAAATTCAAATAAAATTGTTTAAGCAACTTCAGAATTCAAATAAAATTGTTTAAGCAACTTCAAAATTCAAATAAAATTGTTCCAGCAACTTCAAACTATATTTTATGACAATTTTGTAAAGTCTGACAAATTCAAATAAAACGGTAAGCAACTAAATAAATACCTAATTATTAACTGAATGTAAACCCCGCCCCCAAATTCATTCTTAAAAATATCAGATTATAAACAGTAAATGAATTAAACGAATTTTTAGTAAATTTATGATAATAAACGAATTTTTAGTAAATTTATAATAATAAATAATATAAAGCACCATATATTCATTAACCAGCCATACACGCACACTACCAGCCCCCTGATTTACGCGCGCATGCGCCAAGATTCGCGAAACCGCGCGTGCGCAGTCATGCAATTACGCATGTCATCTTGGCCTTACTTTCATTCATGACTAGTCGCTACATGATTAACGGTAATCTGTGTTATTTTTTTATTACGTGACTTTAAGTGTATTACGCGAGTTTAACTGTACTACGTGAATTTAATTGTATTACGTGAATTTAAATGTATTACGTTAATTTATTTGTACTACGTGAATTTAACTGTATTATGTGAATTTGACTGTAGTACGTGAATTCAAGTATACCACGTGAATTTAATTGGACCTGCTACGTGAATTTAACTCTACTACGTGAATTTAATTGCATTACGTAAATTTAATTATACTACGTGAATTTAACTGTACTGCGTGAATTCAACTGCATTATGTAAATTTAATTGTATAACGTGAATTTCATTGTACTGCGTGAATTTAATTGCATTACGTGAATTTAATTGTTATACATGAATTTAACAGTAGCGCGTGAATTCAAGTATACTACGTGAATTTAACTACTACGTGAATTATCTGCTACGTAAATTATCTGCTACGTGAATTTAACTAGTTCTTGCTCCCAAAAATTAGCAGGTCATTTGGTAAGCTTTCATTTTTTTTCCTGGGTCATTAGGAGTGGTAACTATGAAAACGGGATGTAATCTTGATTCTCTCTCTCTCTCTCTCTCTCTCTCTCTCTCTCTCTCTCTCTCTCTCTCTCTCTCTCTCGTTCTAGAACACGTTCATCTAAGATATGAGGCAAAATAATAATAATGGCATTATACATTTTTTATTAGGATGAACGTACATTATCTCTCTCTCTCTCTCCTCTCTCGTTCTTTGTATATGTTTATCAAAGATTTGAGGCATAATATCAACAACAGTAAATGAATTTTTATTTGACAGCTATTGTCAATTTTTCATGAGGACGAAAGTACGTTGAAAAATTATTATATATATATATATATATATATATATATATATATATATATATATATATATATATATATATATATATATATATATATATATATATATATATATATAATGTGTTTCTGGAAGAAGTAATAAATATTTCAATATTTTGTTTATTGCACCAATAAAATGTATTGAGTCTCAAAATTACAGATTTTAGTTTTGTGTAAAGGAAAACTATTGTGCCGGCTTTTTCTGTCCGTCCGCACTTTATTCTGTCCGCACTTTTTCCGCCTGCCCTCAGATCTTAAAAACTCCTGAGGCTACAGGGCTGCAAATTGGTATATTGATCATCCACCCTCCAATCATCAAACATACCAAATTGCAGCCCTCTAGCCTCAGTAGTTTTTATTCTAT
Source organism: Macrobrachium rosenbergii (assembly GCF_040412425.1). NCBI lineage: Eukaryota > Metazoa > Arthropoda > Malacostraca > Decapoda > Palaemonidae > Macrobrachium > Macrobrachium rosenbergii. Next base: position 1,303,960 of record NC_089747.1, on the reverse strand, counting down.
TTAAGGTTACATTTAGGCATTATCGTGCTTCTTGCAACGATATAAGATAGGCCACCACCGGGCCGTGGTTAAAGTTTCATGACCCGCTGCTCATATAGCATTATACCGAGACCACCGAAAGATAGATCTATTTTCGGTGGCCTTGATTATAAGCTGTAGCGGGTGTACAGAAAACTCGATTGCGCCGAAGAAACTTCAGCGCATTTTTTACTTGTTTATTTTTGTCATTCATTTCACACCTGAGGAATTTTGACTTAATGGCGCAGAAACAGTTTCCTTAAATTGTCATATTTTTATATGATTCAAATTCGTTCGTGAAGCTTAACAGAAAAATAATTTTATGAAGTAATCGTTGAATTATTTAAAACACAGCTTTAGACTGTTCATGGGACGTATATGAAATAATTGATGATGAAGTGAATAATTTGATAATTTTTTGAGCAAAGAGACGATCAAGGAATTGTATGTGTATATATATATATATATATATATATATATATATATATGTATGTATATATATGTATATATATATATGTATATATATATATATATATATATATATATATATATATATATATATATATATATATATATACAGTATATTTATATTTCTGACTCACCTCGGGATCGGGCAGATTTTCAACTGAATTCATGTCTATTCCGCACGTATTTGTGTTGGTTACTTTTATCATACTCAGCTAGAGGATATATATATATATATATATATATATATATATATATATATATATATATATATATATATATATATATATTTATATTTATATACATACATACATCTATACATATACACGTGTATTCATACACACGCAGTAACTCCGGAAATACGCAAATCGTCATCAAAATCATAACAGAACGATGCGTAATAATAATTTCATGGCCAGCGTATGAATGATTCGATAACGTCAAAATTCAGCCCGCCATTTGAGTTCAATTAATAAAGGTATATTTTTGAAACGACTAAATGCAATATGGAAAATAATTTTATATGACAAGAGAATGGAAACGTATAAAACTATTTTCGGTCAGTTTTGCAACAGGAAATAGTAGAAAAATCGGTATTCTTAAGGTTTGTCAGTGTTGTAACCGGAAATGAGTTGCAGAAGTTCGAAGCGGAGATGTATTACAGAAATTTGTAATAAAGCTTTCAAATGGTTCTTAATGTAATGAGTAAATAATATTTTGTAGCGGGGATGTTTTACAGAAATTTGTAACGGAACAAATAATTGATTTCAGTATAATATGTAGATGATATTATATTGTAACGAGGATGTTTTACAGAAATTTGTATTAAAGAGTTCAAATGATTTGAGCTGTAACGAGTAAATAATATGTTACGGAAATGTATTACAGAAATTTGTAATGAGGCGTTCAAATGATTGTAAATGTGATGGGTAAGTAGTATATTGTATTGGAGATATATTACAGAAATTTGCAGTAAAGATTACAAATTATTTTAGCTGTAATAAGTAAATATTATTTTGTAGCGGAGAAGCATTACAGAAATTTGTAATAAAGCATACGTGTGAATTCAATGTAAGGAGTACGTGATAATGATTGATTGATTTGTGGCTGTTAAAACTGGTGCTACACCATTGTAAGTAATATTATTTTGTAACGGATACGTATTACAGAAATTTGTAATAAAGCATGCAATGTAATAAAGCATGTAATACGTATATAATATTACTTTGTAACGAGGAATTACAGAGATTTGTAGTGAAACGTTCAAGTAATTTTAATGCGTAATGTTAAACAAAATAAAAACTACAGAGGCTAGAGGGCTGCAAATCGGTATGTTGATCATCCACGCTCCAATCATCAAACATGCCAAATTGCAGCCCTCTAGCCTCAGTAGTTTTTATTTGATTTAAGTTAAAGTTAGCCATAATCATGCGTCTGGCAACGATATAGTATAGGCCACCACCGGGCCGTTGTTAAGTTTCATGGGCCGCGGCTCATACAGCGATTATACGGAGACCACCGACAGATAGATCTATTTTCGGCGGTCTTGATTATAAGCTGTAGCGGCTGTACAGAAAACTCGACTGCGCATTTATTACTTGTTTTGATTGGTAAAACAAATAAAAAAAAAATATACGTCTCTCCTACGAATCTGCAAATCCCTGTCCTGGAATTCTTATTTATTAGCTTCTGCTCTGTCCGTTCCCGTCACAGACGGGCAGACGTGACAGGAAATGTATTTAGGGAGGGGGCTGGGGGGAGGGGAAGGCTGGGGGGGTTGGGGGGGCGGCGCACCGTATGCTTAAGCAATGTTTTTAGATGCGTATGCCATACGGTTTCAATCTAAAGATGGAATATTTTACTGCCTCAGTTGAAGGGAAAACTAATATCTTTACGCCTAACGAGATGGTTCGGCCAATTGGGTTGCTCTCTGCAGTTACGATGTTAAAATTAACACGATTGACGTGTTAGATTGTTAAAAATTTGGGAAATTATTAGAATAAATAGATATTTTTCAGGGTGTAATTATGGAGTTGTTGAAGATAAGATTGATATCGGGATGATAATCTATAATATCATTCATACGAAATATCTGTTAAAATTAACATGATTGGCGTGTTAAATTGTAAGAATTTTGGATATTATTAGAATAAATAGATATTTTTCAGGGTGTATAATTATGGAGTTATTGAAAATGAGATTGATATTGGGATGATAATAATATCATTCATACGAAATATCTGTTAAAATTAACATGATTGGCGTGTTAAATTGTTAAGAATTTTGGAAATTATTACAATAAATATTTTTGAGGATGTAATTATGGAGTTATTGAAAATAAAATTGATAACGGATTGATATCAGTCATATAACTAAATATGTTAAAATGAGCATGATTGGCGTGTTAAATTGTAAAAAATTTGGGAAATTGTTATAAATAACTTTACAGGATGTAATTATGGAGTTATTGAAGATAAAATTGATAATGGGATGATGACATCGACCACACAACTAAATATATGTCAAAATTGTTAAAATTAACATAGATTGGCCTGTTATATTGTTCAGGCTTTTTGAAATTGTTAAAACAATTTTTCAGGATGCAATTATGGAGTTACTGACGATAAAATTGATAAAGGGGTGATAAAATACAACATCGGTTTCTGTAGTGCTAGACAGCCTATATTACGGTGTTAAAATTAGCATGATTGGCGTGTTAAATTGTTCAGATTTTTTGGAAATTGTTAGAAAATAACTTTTCAGGATGAAATTGTGGACTTATTGAAGATAAAATTGATGACCGGATGATAATATACAATATCGTTCATGCAACTAAATATATGTTAAAATTAACATATTATGGTGTTGAATTGTTAAAAATTTGGGAAATTGTTAAAGTAACTTTCCAGGACGAAATTGTAGAGTTATTGATGATAAAATTGATAATGGGATAATAATATCGGTCATAAAACTCAATGTATGTTTAAATTAACAAGTTTAGCGTGTTGAATTTCTTCAGACTTATGGAAATTGTTAAAAAATAACTTTTCAAGTTGTAATTATGGAGTTGCTGAATAAAAAATTGATAAGGGGATGATAATATCGTAAAACGACTAAATATCTCAGTGCGGAAATATTCGCCCTCTGAACGGATATTACCAGTAATCGTCACGACGTGTCCGAAAATGCCGAATTTCAGGAATTTATGCTTAAAAAATATTCCCTGTACAGTCTCCAAATCCTGAACGATCTTCTAAATACGCTTTGCAACGCTACGTTAAATGAATAAATCAATCAATACTATGAAATTTTTATACGCGGTAATAAGCAATATATTTCTTAACGAAAGATTTCAGTTGTCCGAAAACGCCGAGTTTTGGAATTTATGCTTAAAAAATATTCCCTACAGTCTCCAAATCCTGAACGATCTTCTAAACATGCGTTGCAACGCCACGTTAAATGAATAAATCAATCAATACTATAAAGATTCATATGCTTCAACAAGAACTATACACTTCACGGCCAGTATTTCTTACGGAGGAAGATCGCGTTATAAAAATCGACGATGTAACATATATCAGCTAATTTCGTTATCAAATGACTTGAAAGTTACCAAATCCGCTGTCAGCTGACGTCAGCGAACTTCAGCAGCGGCATCGGTGTTGTCGTCAGCGGATGTCAGCGGATGTTTGTGTGTCAGCGTCTGTTCGTGTTTATTATGTTTGTGAGGGAAGTGTGAAATGGCGCTGACAATGGCTGTTTACATTCGTTGGGTTGGGTCTTCTCTCTCTCTATCTCTCTCTCTCTCTCATTTTACCTCCCTCTTTCTCTCTGTCTCTCTCTTTCTCACACTCACTTTACATCTCTCTCTCTCTCTCTCTCTCTCTCTCTCTCTCTCTCTCTCTCTCTCTCTCTCTCATTTACCACGTCTTTCTCTCTCTCTCTCTCTCTCTCTCTCTCTCACATTTTAACTCCTCTCTCTCTCTCTCTCTCTCATTCACTTTACCTCTCTCTCTCTCACATTTTAATATCTCTCTCTCTTTCTCTCTCTCTCTCTCTCTCTCTCTCTCTCTCTCACTCTCTCTCTCTAGCGATTATTTTTAAATGTTTTATATAAATGTAATCATTTGGTAATTGTGATGAATTACCGATTGATGTTAATACGAACACCGGATTTTGCCGTCAAGAACGAGAACCGATAGAGTAATCTACTAAAATGTAATTAATAAAATCTCTCTCTCTCTCTCTCTCTCTCTCTCTCTCTCTCTCTCTCTCTCTCCAAATAAGTATAATATATATATATATATATATATATATATATATATATATATATATATATATATATATATATATATATATATATATATATATATTATATATACACATATATATATATATTTGAGAACTAAGTAAGATAAAGAGTAATGTCATTCTATAAAAAATATGTCAAAATGTGATTACCGAATTAGAAATGAATTTGTAATAATAATAATAATAATAATAATAATAATAATAATAATAATAATAATAATTGATCTTTATGTTATATATAATTTGCGAGCTGTACTGTACATTAAAAAAGTATAATTGTCTAAAACCACATGGTATTTTTACCGCTAAAGGAATAATTATTTTGCAATATAAAAGAAAAAATAATTCAGCAGAGATAATTTGAAAAGCTGGGTATGTGATAAATAATAATAAATGTTATCATGATAATTGTTACAGAAATTATAGGGGCGGTTTAGGTTGTCTGAATTTGTAGCAAATAACAGGAACGGATCAGGTATTAAATTGGTTATTATTATTATTATTATTATTATTATTATTATTATTATTATTATTATTATTATTATTATTATTGCATTGTGTTTTTCTTATTTTGAACTTGTTGAATAATAATTGCAATTCCGACAAGGACTTAAATTATGGTGAAAACGAGATATGAATTATTATTATTATTATTATTATTATTATTATTATTATTATTATTATTATTATTATTATTATTATTATTATTATTATTGCATTTCGCGAGTTCCGACAAAGAAACAGATTACGATAATCACGAGATATGAATTATCATTATGATTTTTGGACATTATACATTTATTAAATACAATGCCAGTGTATAATGTCAAGTCATTCCTTCATTAAGAATCCGCGAAAAATGCCCCCCGGGTGGTGGGGGGTCCGGGGCAGGGGGTCGGGTCCCCAAATTTTACCCGAAAGTTAGCAGCGACCCGGAAAGATTAAAAGAAAAAAACTCCGTATAAAACTACATTGAAAGCGATATATATATTTTTTGTATGCTTTTTTTTAACCTTGGTTGGGTTTTTAATCCATCTATGATGCGTCCAACCTTTTTCGGGGGCCATTCCAGTGCGTGTTTTTTTTTACTGTTTTTTTTTTTTATTTCATTTCAATTTCGAATCTTTCGGAATTCTTGACGGCTGGGCTTAAGCAACAGTTTCATTGTAAATAGGTTATTTCACGGTAAGTATATTCTTGACTCGATATATTTATTCATAAGTTTTGGCACTGAGTAATTACATTTCCCTGCTTGTGAGTATAAAAGATAAGTATATTGATATTCGCTTCTTGAAATCTCAGCTTATAAATTTAGGGACTCGGTAAATATATCCACTGGCACAGGATGAATATATCACCCTGACCATTTATAAAATATAAGAATATAAATATTCGCTTCTTGGAATTTTAGCTTATAAATTGATGGACTTGGTAAATATATCCCTAAGTTCACCCTCTCCTTGTAAGTACATTTCCAACTTGCGATATATTTATATATGAGTTTTGTTACTGGATAAGAACATTCCATGCTTATGAGTACAAGATAAGTATATTGATATTTGCTTCCCGAATTCTTAGCTTATAAATGAATGGATTGGATAAATATATCCCCACGCTCATACCCTCCCGATAAGTACATTTGTAACTTCCGATAATGATATTCATATATTATTTTTGATTTTAAGTAAATACATTATCATTATCATTATTACCAGTTTTCGACTTGAAATTTGAACTAGATTCTTATTTTAAAATGATCTTTAAATTGCTTTTGAAGGCTGAGAGATAAATATATTCCTTTCTCTAGATAATAAAGTAAAAATATCGAGTGTAGGAAAGTACATTCGATGCATAAAATACTGATATTTAATTTTTTATGTCAGGATAAATATATCTTCCTTCGGACATTTCAGAGTTTTGTCAATATTTTTTACCACTTCGTGCGTAAATATGTTCATCGTTATCATAATATTTATATATCTTTCTGAGCATAGGAAAACATTCTAGGTAATGACATTCGTTGCGTGAAATTTTGGTATATAATTGTTCCGGTCAGGATAAGTATATCTTCGTTCAGACATTTTTGAGTTTTGTCAATATTTTTACTATTTCGTGGATAAAAATATTCACCTTTGTCGTAATATTTATACTGCTTAATATTTGTATATATCTTTTAGAGCACTAGAAAGTATATCATCAATAACTTAAGATAGCGTGACGCCAGTTTAAGTAAGCGTAAATCAATCAATAAATATATCGTAGGTTAATTGAGACTTTAAAACGAGGAAGAAATATTCATAATTTTTTTAATCCAAAATATAAAAAAAAAAATGTGACGAGAATATTCATACGAATTTTCATCGGATATTTTCAAAGCTACAGCAAATTGTTATTTATTTCATTCACTATACTTAATTCATCGATTCTTCATCTCACTAATAGAAATGATTTTTTAAAAGCTCAGTATTCATTATTCAAAATTCATTAGTATTATAAAAAAATAATTTTTTTGAATCTGACAAAATTGTTGGTAATATTTATCACTGGAATAATATTTAGTTTACGCACATCGAAAGCATTGTCCAGAATCATAACGGAATCTATTTAATAATAATAATAATAATAATAATAATAATAATAATAATAATAATAATAATAATGATTTATAGGTAAGACACAACACAGTGCTTAATATTTAGATACACGAGATAAAAAGTTATAATTATATATGTACGGGTATGCCCAAGTATTGCTGACTATAATAATAATAATAATAATAATAATAATAATAATAATAATTATTATTATTATTATTATTATTATTATTATTATTATTATTATTATTATTATTATATCTTAGGCTCTTCCCAGAAAAGCTGAGTAATCTTGCAAAATGAATGCTGTGATTATTATTATTATTATTATTATTATTATTATTATTATTATTATTATTATTATTATTATTATTATTATTATTATCACGGCATCTGAACAGTTTTTCCAGAGCTTTGGCAATCAATTTTGATTTTCCTTAACATGAAAATGATCTTACTTTATACAAATTCATAACAGCGGTGATCAAAATATGATGAGAATATGCGAATTATTACTTGTATTAATATTGCTACATGTACCAATTTAAAAAAAAAGGTATTCCAGTATTTAATGATGGTTTTAACATCCAAATTTGACTGAAAAATTAATCATTCCCTTTTCTCAAGATTTTTAGAAATTGAATCTAAAAATCCAATTTGGACCGTTGTTTTGTCGTCAGAAAAAAAATCGTGCGTCCGGTTTGTGAAGTCTTTGCAAACGATGAATCTTTTGTATTTTTTTTTTTGCGTGTTTTGTTTTAAGCCGCCACACGCGCGTGTGTGTATGTAGGTATTTGCGCGCGCGCGAGTGTGTGCACATGTGAAATGGTTTTCCAATCTACTCTTTAGATAATATTTCCGTAGCGGTTTTGTGATGTTTTTGCAAAGAAGGATTTTGTTTTTTCAGTTTTTTTGCGCGTGTTTTGTTTTACGATCGCTTACACGCTCGCGCGCGCGCTTGTGTGTATATGTGCGTGTGTGTGTTTGTGCGTGTGAAATAGTTTTCCAATCGACGCTTGAGATAATATTTTGGCGTCGGGGGTAGCTATAAGGTAGAGGCGTTTTTATTTTACCTGTATTTTGTCATTTTTGTATCTTTTTCGACCTTTTAATTTCCCTTTTTACTTTTCTGTAAAAGAAAACTATTGTGCCGGCTTTGTCTGTCCGTCCGCATTTTTTCTGTCCGCACTTTTTCTGTCTGCACTTTTTTCTGTCAGCACTTTCTCTGTCCGCCCTCAGATCTTAAAATCTACTTAGGCTAGAGGGCTGCAAATTGATATGTTGATCATCCACCCTCCAATCATCAAACATACCAAATTGCAGCCCTCTGGCCTCAGTAGTTTTTATTTTATTTAAGGTTAAAGTTAGCCACAATCGTACGCCTGGCGACGATATAGGCCAGGCCACCACCGGGTCCTGATTGAAGTTTCATGGGTCGCGGCTCATGCAGCATTATACCGAGACCACCGAAAGATAGATCTATTTTCGGTGGCCTTGATTATAGGTGCACAGAAAACTCGATTGCGCCGAAGAAACTTCGGGGCATTTATTACTTGTTAAATATTTTATATCTATGTTCAGTCTTCGTGGGCTATTAAACCGTTAGTCATTTACGGGCTGCCTTTGGAATAAGAGCCCGTGCTGGCATAAGGCCAGCTCAGTCTAAGTCTGGTATATTCGTCTTTGGTAGTATGTACGTATCTCAATTTTTTTTTAATTTGCATTTTTCAATTATCTATTCTAAGATTTTATTTTTATTTTTTTAGTTAACTTTCCTATTTATTATTATTATTATTATTATTATTATTATTATTATTATTATTATTATTATTATTATTATCATTATTATTGATTGCTCCCATCGTATCCGTTGCATTAATCTTTATTTCTCTCTCTTTCTCTCTCTCTCATTTTTCTTTCATTCCCGTTTCCATCCCCCTTATTCCTTCCTATTCCTCCCCCTGCCTTCCTTATTCCCTCTTTCTCATTCCTCTTTCCTCTTGTTTCCTTTTGAGTCCTTCTTCCTCTCCCTCTTACCTCATTCCTCTTCCTCTTCTGTCATTTCTCATATTCACCTTTCCCTCATTCTCTTCCTCTATCCATTTTCCTCTTATCCTCTTTATCTCGCCCTATCAATCTCACCTCTTCCTCTTTCCTCTTTCCTCTTTCTCTCTGCAGTGTTTCTTCCCGTTACCTCTTATTCACCTTTCTCTCATTCTCTTTCTCTTCTTCAATTTCCTCTTATTATCCTCTTTCTCTTGCCCTATCCTTCCCCTCTCCCCCCCCCTCCTCCTCTTCCCGTTTTCCTGTTATTCCTCTTCCCCTTCTCCCCTCATCCCCTCTCACTCTCCCCTCCTCTCTCCCTACCCCCTCCGGACATCAGCTGTGGGACACCCAGGTGGGCCAAGGGCGTCTTTTGGACACCTTCTAATGGGCGGCGATCACGTGGTGTCGATTCCGAATTATTGACGTCATTATCGTCCTTATTGCTCTCTCTCTCTCTCTCTCTCTCTCTCTCTCTCTCTCTCTCTCTCTCTCTCTTTCTTTTCCTTTTTCCCTTTTATTATTTCTTCCTATTCCTCCTCCTCTTCCTCCTCCTTCTCCTCCTGTCTTCCGTATTCCATCTTCCTAATACTTTTGCTTCTCTCTCTCTCTCTCTCTCTCTCTCTCTCTCTCTCTCTCTCTCTTTAATTTCCATTTTATTATTTCTTTCTATTCCTCCTCTTCCACCTCCTCCTCCTCTTCCTGTCTTCCTTATTCCCTCTTCCTGATAGGTTTGCTTCTCTCCCTCTCTCTTCCTCCTCCTCCTCCTCCTCCTCCTCCTCCCGTTCGCTCGTCCATATATTTATTGTAATGGGCCGCTCGTCTCCCCCTTCTCTCTTCGATAATGCTCTGAGCATTTATATATTTTTTTTTATTCTTATCTATTTTATTTATTCTTTATGTTTATAGTTATTAGTAAGTTCGAACGATTTATTTTTTGTATTTTTCCTTCATTATTGCTTTTATTTATTTTCTCCTTTCGTTACGTTTCTTACGTATAATATTATCGCCTTGCTTTTTTTTTTCTATTTTACGTTCATACTGATCGTCAATGTTCTCTCTCTCTCTCTCTCTCTCTCTCTCTCTCTCTCTCTCTCTCTCTCTCTCTCTCTCTCTCTCATATGTATAAAAAAAAATTCGTCTACGTACATTATACGATTATGTCTATAAATTTTTGTACCTTCATAAGACTTCAAATTCTCTCTCTCTCTCTCTCTCTCTCTCTCTCTCTCTCTCTCTCTCTCTCTCTCTCTCATCTATAATATTCATATTTTTCTCTACGTCCATTATACGATTATTTTAATTCTTTGTACCTTCATAAGGCTTCAAATTCTCTCTCTCTCTCTCTCTCTCTCTCTCTCTCTCTCTCTCTCTCTCTCTCTCTCTCTCTCTCTCTCTCTCTCATTAAGTCGGAGAAAAAGCCAAACGGATGAAATTACGGAATGTATGAGCAAAAAGTATCCTAATTAAATTGTCTTAATGGATTTCCTATGAGCGAATCGCTTTATGTTGAAGTTCCTTGCTTAGGTTGGCTCTCTCTCTCTCTCTCTCTCTCTCTCTCTCTCTCTCTCTCTCTCTCTCTCTCTCTCTCTCTCTCTTCGTATGTAGGAACCGCTTATTTTTTATATAAGAATTTTTTATATTGTCATGTCCATAAATTTATGTAGCTTAAAAATATGCAAATTCTCTCTCTCTCTCTCTCTCTCTCTCTCTCTCTCTCTCTCTCTCTCTCTCTCTCTCTCTCTCCATCATTTATGAAAGCATATGGTTGTTTTTTTCTGTCCGTTATATGAATATGTCCATAAATATATATGTACCTTCATAGGCCTGCAAATCTATATATATATCTCTCTTCTCTCTCTTCTGTCTCTCTCTTCTATCTCTCTCTCTCTCTCTCTATATATATATATATATATATATATATATATATATATATATATATATATATATATATATATATATATATATATATATATATCTTCTTGTATATACATATAATAAAAACATAATTAATTGAAAGATTATTAAT
>NC_089747.1:1275000-1285000 GCF_040412425.1 Macrobrachium rosenbergii | reverse complement strand
TTATTTCTGCGGGAACGTCGCCCCGGCTCGCTGTCGCAGCGACCGAGAGAGAGAGAGAGAGAGAGAGAGAGAGAGAGAGAGAGAGAGAGAGACAGCAACCGAGAGAGAGAGAGAGAGAGAGAGAGAGAGAGAAGAGGCAGGCATTTAATCATTTCCTGAGGTTATCTCTGCGGATTATATTGAATAGAGAACCCGGCGCTTAGGATGACCCTCTCTCCTCGTATACTGATGCTAGTACCTCCTGCTACTACTACTGCTGTTGCTGCTGCTGCTGCTGCTGCTACCCAGTGAGTGCCTCCTCCTATCTCCTACCCAGTGCCTCCTCCTATTGCCTCCTATCTCCTGTCTCCTCCTCCTCATCCTCCTCCTCCTACCACCCCGAGTCTCATCGGCCCCGTATTTTATGGTTTCTCTGTTTTGCTGCTGATCGCTGTTTCTCCTCCTCCTCCTCCTCCTCCTCCTCCTCCTCCAATTCCAAACACTCCCCCTTCCCCACAACAAGTTTATTAACTTTTATTCTTGGTTGTTTTTTTGTGTAAAAAATATAAAATTGGAGTTTGGGGGAGGGGAAGAATGTATGGGGGCGAGGTGGGAGGGGTAGGGGAGATGTTATGGGTGGGGAGGGGGAGGTTGTAGCTGTCATTGTTATTGGTTGTTATTTGTGACTTGCAGCTTGTTGTAGAAGAAAGCGAGAGCTGTATGCAATGGTCCCACGATGGTGGCGGTGATTTCAAGTGATTTAGTGGAAAGGGGGTGGGTGGGTGGGTGGGGGTTTATTTCAGGGGGTGGGAATGGGAATGGGAATGGGGAAGGGGCAAGCATTCCCCCGAACTCGCTATTTCAATGCAAATGAGCCACCAAGCAGTTATTCCGTGCAGTCATTGGCGAAAGAATTACGGCGGGTCCCAGAATCAAAAAATAAGCCCCAAAACAGTGCAATAATGGCGCTATAATTAAGGGGGGGTTTGCTCCCCGGGACGGGGTAGGGGGGCGCGAGGGGGCGGGGGAGGGACGTGGGTAGCACCACTGGCCATTGGGCGCCATTACCAGCAGCCGTTGCGAGTTTAATTAGACACAAACACACAATCATCCCCCAGGCAAAAACGACCTTATGTCTCCTGGACTGGTGGTGGCTGTGGTGGGCTGGTAAGTACTAGTACTGGTGGTGACCAGTGCCAGACCTACGATTTTGTCTTATTATCCGACGCCCTCCTAATTCTCCTCCTTTTTTGCAGTGGTAGCCCGAGGGCCAGGGTGCCACAAACGACGGGAAATCGTCCCAAAAATTCGAGGAGGAATCGGGAGATGATAATCTTCCGTCGACGCCACACTGACATCTTCACATTACTAGATAAGCTCCTCCCGGTATATTAGTCGACGCGATGGCCGCCATGTTTTTAAACCCCCGAGGGAAAATGTTGCACATCCATTACGGAAGTGTCTCTCGCTGTTTCATGAAGTACGCGGGACTGAATGAAGTGTCTCTGAGTTCCACGAAGTTCCTCAAAGTTCCTCAGAGTTCCTCGTTCCCTTTTTTATTAACGGAACGGATTGCGCTAATTTGGGCCGGATGTTGCGTCATTGCGGAAGTAAATATGATGTCTGGTAATTAGAGAAGTAAATGAAGAAGTATTATGTTAAATGCAATTAAGTTTTAGATCGTAAATTCGATTGTTTTGTCAAGACAATGTTTTATAGCATTCATGTGGAATTGAATTCTGTCTTGAATCTGCTAATACTTAAAATATTAATTCATTTTCTCAAGCTGAACTGGACTCTTTTGGGGCAAACCTAACGTTATATCACGCGTATAAGAAATGTAAAATTAACCTTCCATTGGCTCAAAGATATACTGTAGAATACACAGCAGAGATACGAAGCCGAAAACTTATTAAATAAACAGATAAATAAATAAATAGATAACATCTATACTTCTCGGCCAAGAGAGTGCAAATTGGCACCGGTCATGCAAAGCTATATAATGCAACCTTCCCCGCCACCCCAAATGTATAACATCTAATTATTTCTCTACATTATCTAATCTCTCTCTCTCTCTCTCTCTCTCTCTCTCTCTCTCTCTCTCTCTCTCTCTCTCTCCATCGCAATTGGTCTCCCGAAACTTCCGATATCATATAATGTGTATTGGCTGAGGGGTTGCCTCGACCATGATTAGACTGTCCAAGAGATTTTCAATTTCGGTTTAATTCTAATTGCGGCGAAAAATGCGACCCAATCTCGCCGGGGATGCGCGTACACACACTTACACACTTACACACACACACACACACACACAGGGTTTCCTCCGAAGACAAGTAATGGAATGGAAAATGCTTAACGGGTAGCCGTAATGACGACTCGGATCAATACGAATTATTGAATGCAGATTGAGACGGGTTGCCGCTGGTATAATCCCCTGGTTGCATATAAAAGATGTTTAGTTAACACTGAGTGCAGGCGGCAGCAGCAGCGGCGAGGAGGAGGAGGAGGAGGAGGAGGAGGAGGAGTGACGTAGCTTTAATTCCTTGTTAAAGTTTATGTACTGGGAGTTTGACTTGGTGTTGGTATGGCCAAGTAAGTACTTTGGGTTTTAGGTGGAAGCGTTGTTCATATATTTAATTCTTGATAAAGGGGATTTTTTTTATCTTGAAAACATTGGGAGTGTCTTGTTTCCTTAACTGATAAGGGATTTTTTTGTTGTTGCTTTAACTCTGATGAGGGATTTTTGGTGTATTTCTCTAACTCTGATGAGGGATTTTTTATCTGTGTCTTTAACTCTGATGAGGGATTTTTTTGAAATGTATTTCTTTAACTCTGATGAGGGATTTTTGGCTTTTCTTAACTGATAAGGGATTTTTTTTATCTATTTCTTTAACTGATTAGGGATTTTTGGTCTATTTCCTTAGCTGGTAAGGGATTTTTTTTTATCTATTTCTTTAACTCTGATGAGGAATTTTTTTTTACCAATTTCTTTAACTCTGATAAGGGATTTTTTTTATTAATTTCTTTAATTTTGGTAAGGGATTTTATGTGTATAAAACATCGGGTATATCTTGTTTCCTTAAGTGATAAGGGATTTTTTATCTATTTCTTTTACTTTGATAAGGGATTTATTAATCTTTCTTTAAGCAAGTAATTTTTCATCTACAAAACAATGGGTATATCTAATTTCCTTAACTGATAAGGGATTTTTTATCTATTTCCTTAACTCTGATAAAGGGAATTTTGTATTTATAAAGCAATGAGTATATCTTTTTCCTTAACTCTGATGAAGGAATTTTCATCTACAAAACATTGGTTATACGTAATACATCGTTTACTTTATTCATAAAATATTAATGTCTGAATGAAATACTCCTTTTTGAATAAAATATTTATTTTTGAGAATACCTCAAGTAGGCTAAAGTAATGGATTTTGAAACTGCCTGGAATTGAAAGACGCCATTGTTCATAAAATATTAATTTCTGAATGAAATATTATTCTTTTTGAATTAAATATTAATTTTTGACGAATACCTCAAGTAGGCTACAGTAATGGACGAGCGGTTCACATCGCAAGTTAGCCACTGAGTCCCCCTCGCTCCCAAAGAGACTTGACACCTAACTCATTCATTGTCCCGTCAATGAACAGGTAGATTGTTTGAGTGACATCTGTCAAGATGACAGGAGACTGACAGCAGGGAAGTAAGAGAGAGAGAGAGAGAGAGAGAGAGAGAGAGAGAGAGAGAGAGAGAGAGAGAGAGCGGTGAATGTGAAGTCCACTTGGCAGTTGCGTTTGCTATTCGGAGTCTTTGTGGGAAGTCTTTGAAGTCTTTACTTGAAGTCTATGGGAAGTCTTTGTAGTTTTTATGCGTCTTTGAAGTCTTTAAGTGAGGTCTTTGGGAAGGCTTTGTAGTCTTTATGGAAAGCCTTTGAAGTCTTACTGAAAGTCTTTGAAGTCTTTATGGGAAGTCTTTGAAGTCTTTATGGAAAGTCTTTGAAGTCTTTATGGAAAACCTTAGAAGTCTTTATGGGACGTCTTTGAAGTCTTTATGGAAAGTCTTTGTAGTCTTTACGGGAGTCTTTGAAGTCTTTATAGAAAGTTTTTGGAGTCTTTATGTAGTCTTTGAAGTCTTTATATGAGGTCTTTGAAATCTTTATGAGTTTGAAGTCTTTATATGAGGTATTTGAAGTCTTACTGGAAGTCTTTGAAGTCGTTGTGGGAAATCTTTGAAGTCTTTAAGGGAAGTCTTTGTAGTCTTTAAGGGAGGTCTTTAAAGTCTTTATGGGAAGTCTTTGAGGTCTCTATAGGAAATCTTTGTAGTCTTTATGGGAAGTCTTTAAGTGAAGTCTTCATGGAAAGTCTTTGAAGTCTTTATGCGAGGTCTTTGTAGTCTTTATGCGAGGTCTTTGTAGTCTTTATGGGAAGTCTTTGTAGTCTTTATGGGAAGTCTTTACAGTCTCAAAGGAGAGTCTTGAAGTCTTTATGGAAGGTCTTTGAGATCTTTATGGGAAGTCTTCAAGGTTTATATGGGAAGTCTTTGAAGTCTTTATGCAGTCTTTGAAGTTTTTTCTGAAATATTTGAAGACTACAGGAGGTCTTTGAAATCTTTAAGGGAAGTCCTTGAAGTCTTTATATGAGGTCTTTATAGTTTTTATGGGTCTTTGAAGTCTTTATGGGAACTTTTCAAAATCCTTATAGGAAATCTTTCAAGTCTTTATGCAAAGTACCTGAAGTCTTCGTGAGAAGTCTTTAAAATCTGCAAGTCTTTCTACAAAGCTTTAAATGATAATTATTCTACAAAGCTTTTAAATGATAATAATTATTCAGTCACTGTCTGTCTGTCTGTTTGTCGGTCAGTGAGATTCCATGAATATTCCAAATAGCTTAATGAAGCGGGTCATTAAAATTTGATTGATGTAATTAAGAGGATTTGTAGCCTGTCAATCATACACACGGAGAGAGAGAGAGAGAGAGAGAGAGAGAGAGAGAGAGAGAGAGAGAGAGAGAGAGAATATTGTTACAGGCACCAGCTGTGTGTGGTATTGCTCACATTAACATACTGTATATTACTCTGACAAAAAAGTATTAGAAAATATTCTTTCCAAAATGTCTTGTCAGTAATAAACTGAAGTCTGATATTCTCAAATAAATACACACTATACTCCTTTGTAAGTTCATCTTTCAGCTAATTATTAATCATATTTTATCGTATCATTCAAGCCTGGGCTATTAAAAGACTCTAAAAGTTACCGAGTTCATTTGTCTTCGCTCCTAAATCAAACCATCTTTGTTGTCAATATTTAGAATCTGTTGATTCTTCTTCTTCTTCTTCAATCGGTGCTCGACCTCAGAGTCTATATTTACCCTCCCACGCCCTTGCTGGAATCCCTTCTGGTGGCCTTTATGTCCTATCCTTAGGGGGGAGAGGTGGGGGGGAAGGGGGAAGAGGACCTCAGATGGGGGCCAAGTCGATGAGGTGACGAAAAGTCACGCCTTGGGGAAAGAGGTCTATAAACGTCCAGTGCCTTCAGGGGCGTCCCGTATGCTGGTATCCCCGACTGTTTAGTAGTGTTTATCTCCATGACATTGTAGTACCTTAGCTGAAAGACGCTGACTGAGAGTCTTCTCTCTCTCTCTCTCTCTCTCTCTCTCTCTCTCTCTCTCTCTCTCTGTCATGACTATTCACCGAGGACCTCGAGATTGAATGAAGGCGGAACAGGGACGACAACAACGACCCAATTGGCCGTTAATGGGGTCACGTGCAGTCGTTCTCCCGAGGTCGTTGGGTTGTTATGAGCCACGTGTGTTGACAACTCGGCTGGTAACGAGGATGGGGGGTCGCCTTCGTCGGATTATTGGAGGGAATTGGAGGATTCCAGGGAGCAGCGAAGGGAGGGGGGGAGAGGCAGGGGAGGGAGAGGGAAGTGTCAGATTCGTCCGAGATTACAATAGGTCTTTTCTGTTCTTAGGGGATGACCCCATAAGAAAGAATTCCGATTGGGGTGGTTCCATGAGGCCTCAGAAAGCTTCAGTAGGTTTCAGGAGACTTTACAAGGCTTCAAAAGACTTCGGGGAGCTTTCAGGAGGCATCAGAGGGCTTCAGAAGTCTTCAAGAGGCTTCGGAAGGCTCCAGAAGACTTTAGAAGACTTCAGAAGGCTTTAGAAGGTTTCAGGAGGGTTTCGAAAGGCTTCAGAAGGTTTCAGAAAGCTTCAGGAGGCTTCAGAAGATTTCGGGAGGTTTCAGAAGCCTTCAGGAGTCTTCAAGAGGCTTTAGGAGGCATCAGAAGGCTTCAGGAGGCTTCAGAGGGTTTCGAAAGGCTTTGGAAGGTTTCAGAAAGCTTCAGGAGGCTTCAGAAGATTTCGGGAGGTTTCAGAAGCCTTCAGGAGTCTTCAAGAGGCTTTAGGAGGCATCAGAAGGCTTCAGGAGGCATCAGAAGGCTTCAGAAGGCTCCAGGAGGCTTCAGAAGCCTTTTAGGGGTCTTCAGAAGGCTTCAGGAAACTCTAGAAGGCTTCATAATGATTCAGGAGGCTTCGGGGGCTTTCAAGATACTTCAAAAGGCTTCAGAGAGCTTTTCCACCGACAAGAAATCTCCTGACGTGCGGTGCTGCGAGCCTCACCATATTTTCTAGCTTTTGTTGTGACCAAGATAGTAGATTATCTATCAGGCGCTTAAAAAGAGAGAGAGAGAGAGAGAGAGAGAGAGAGAGAGAGAGAGAGAGAGGGCGCGAGGCTATCAAAGGCCATCACCCAACACCCTCCGAAAACCGAGAGATAAGACTATCAGGGTCGACTGTAATCGCCTCTGTAATCCCCGATGTAATCCTGAGGTAAAGGACAAACAAAAGAGCTTTTGTAATCCCCAACACCCCCTTAAGCCCCCCAACTCCCTACTGGTAACCCCCTAGGGGGGCCAAACGCCACCCACCCCTAAAACCGATCGGGCGAAAGCGTAAACACGAGAAGGCGGAAGATAAGAAGTATCAGACACGTGACGTGCACGTGTCGACGATCTTCCGTGTTCTCCTCCTCCCCTTCCCTTCCCTCCTCCTCTCTTTAAATGACCCGGACGTCCCTTTTGAAGGACCCTAGAACACACAGACAAACACACTGACGCACAGACACGCTCAGAGAACATTATAATGGCTCGGGAAGTCGAGTCACTAAACGGCCCCTTTTACGAATCACTCGGAGCGTGTCTTGATTCTCGTGACGAATTTGGTTATGGTGGGCGGGAGATGGGCGGGAGATGACGGGGTGTACGAAGAAGAAGGCGTGCGCGCTCGTAAAATGACGAGGAGGTGCGTTGGGGGAGAGAGAGAGAGAGAGAGAGAGAGAGAGAGAGAGAGAGAGAGGTTAGCGAATCGGCCGTCGGAGGAAAGGAAAATATCAGTTTTTGTAAGTTATCGTAGGGATTATTACTATTATTATTATTATTATTATTATTATTATTATTATTATTATTATTATTATTATTACAGTCTACTCCAGCGCCGTTCGTCTCAAAGAGGCTCCGAATAAGTCTGATACTTACTTCAACAATTATTATTGTTGTCAGTAATGATTGTTGTTTCTAATATTATCATTGTAACAATCATATATTTCATTATTATTATTATTATTATTATTATTATTATTATTATTGCTCCTTTAACAATCACCTTCCATCATAATTATGATCACTATTATTATCATCCATTACTCTTGTTATCAGTCTCATTATTATTATTATTATTATTATTATTATTATTATTATTATTATTCCTCTTTAACAATCATCTGTTTCATCCGAATGATTATCATCAGTATTATCATCGTTCTTAATCATCATCTGTTTATCTTAATTATCATTACTATCATTAACATTATCATCACTTTTAACAATCACCTGTTTCACCTTAATTACTCTTTTCAGAAATTACCTGCTTCATTATTATTATTATTATTATTATTATTATTATTATTATTATTATTATTATTATTATTATTATTGTAATTGTAATAGCAACAATGCCCTCTTAACTTCTCGAATCCTTCGCGCTTTTTTGGATATGCTCGTCACTACAAAGCCGTAAGATCCAAGCGCAAGAAATTGACGAGACTGTGATGCCCGGTCGCGGGAAACGAACCCGCGTCACCATAATCACAAAGGTCACGTTGCCGACCTGACCACGAGAGGGCACTGTGGCTATTACAATTACATAATGTATCTTGTAAAAGTGACCAGTAGATTCTACATTATTATTATTATTATTATTATTATTATTATTATTACTCCTGCAACAGCCATCTTTTTCATCTGAGTCCCCCTCCCCTCTTGGCGCAGGTCTGCCGACGATGACTTTGGACAAAGACGGGAAGAAAAAACACACGAGGCCCACCTTCAGCGGGCAACAGATCTTCGCCCTGGAGAAGACCTTCGAGCAGACCAAGTACCTGGCAGGACCCGAGAGGGCCAAGCTGGCCTATGCCCTGGGCATGACCGAGTCGCAGGTCAAGGTAAGTTGAGATGTGACGGCAGTGGTGAAAGAAATTTTTTTTTTTGGGGGTGGATTTTTGTTTTGCTGAGTTTTTTTTTTTTGAGGGGCGGCATTTGGTGTGTTTTTGTTATGGGGTTTTAATTGTGTTTTTTTAGGGGGGGTGCGTAGGTAGCAAGAATATGTATTTGTATATAGAGAATAAACAAATACACACACATATACTCATATATATGTATATATATGTATATACATAATACACACGTATATATGTTATATATATTATATATTATAACGTTTCTGTTTTATTTTTCATAAAGAGAATTAATTTTGAAATCTATTCCTTTAATTTCAACATTCCGTTAGTGAAGGCAAAATTTTGTTTATTATTATTATTATTATTATTATTATTATTATTATTATTATTATTATTATTATTATTATAGATTAAACACAACTCCCCACATTATAGAATACAGTACAGAACGACACGTAGTTATAAAATTAATTAGACCCTTTAAATTAAATTTAACTTTGAATTTAACCTTAAATTTAAATATTTCATTTCAATAAATGAAAAAAAATTAAATAAAAACTTTGGAACAAAACTTGGGTCCTGTACCGCCGAAATTTTCGAGTCCATCTGTGTCTTAAGACTTCATTCAGATGTTCCCCCGTCTCTTGAATGACAAATGAAGAGAGAGACAAATGAAAGAGAGAGAGAGAGAGAGAGAGAGAGAGAGAGAGAGAGAGAGAGAGAGAGGTTTTTCTTAAAAGGATTTGCAATGCAAATTTATTCGTTGTCTAAAGTTCTCAAAACCACCTATGAAATTAGGTGAATATGAGAGAGAGAGAGAGAGAGAGAGAGAGAGAGAGAGAGAGAGAGAGAGAGAGAGAGAGAGAGAGAGAGAGAGAGAATTGCTGTAAGTCTGTTAAAAATTTGAGAGTTAGGAAATGCAAGAAAATGATAAGGGGAGAGAGAGAGAGAGAGAGAGAGAGAGAGAGAGAGAGAGAGAGAGAGAGAAATTCGTATCTACCCTTAGAAACTTCATAGGAATTCCGAGAATACATAAACTTCCCAACGGAGAGAGAGAGAGAGAGAGAGAGAGAGAGAGAGAGAGAGATGTCAGCCTGTTGGCCGGGGATGTTAACAACATCATCTTAACATCCGTAGCGATTGTATGGCGGGAGAGAGAGTGAGAGAGGGAGAGGGGGAGGTGGAGAGAGGGGAAGGGGGGCGCCATCCCCCTTAGATGTTCCAGCACGCTGGAAACATTTTACACTCATCCATAATTTATCACATCTCAATCTAGCGGCGATGTGGCCGCTCGAGTTATCTCGAAGGAGAGAGAGAGAGAGAGAGAGAGAGAGAGTATCGTAGGAGAATTCCTTCCTCGGAGACCCTTATGATTTGAGTAACTGTGTTGCTAGAATTCTGAAATGTTAAATTCTCGCTCTCTCTCTCTCTCTCTCTCTCTCTCTCTCTCTCTCTCTCTCTCTCTCTCTCTCTCTCTTCTCTTCTAAACAAGGAGAAGAAATCCGTTC
>NC_089747.1:1257500-1270000 GCF_040412425.1 Macrobrachium rosenbergii | reverse complement strand
GAAGAATAGGGAGAGAAATAGGTCTTCTTTCTTCTTCCTACCTCTCCTTTCTTCTTCCTACCTCCTCCTTCTTCTTCCTACCTCTTCCTTCCTCCTTCTCCTTTCTGCCTCCTCCTTCTTCTTTCTACTTCCTTCCACCTTCTCCTCTTACTTCTTCCTTCCTTCCTCCTTCTTCTTACCTCTTCCTTCTTCTTCCTACCTCCTCCTTCTTCTTCCTACTTCACTTCCTTCCTACCTCTTCTTTCTTCTTCCTACCTCTTCCTTCTTCTTCCACCTTTTTACCTCTTCCTATCCCTCCTTCTCACCTCCTCCTTCCTTCCTTCCTCCTCCTCCTCCTCCTCCTCCTCCTCCTCCTCCTCCTCCTTGCAGCGTCTTCAATTAAAGGCAGCTCCTGTGTTTACAACTCAGGACCCCGAGGAGAAGGAGATGTATATCTTAATGACCAAATAAGGTCATATGAGGTCATGTAAGGTCATTCTCATTTGCGGGATGACCAAATAAGGTCATATAAGGTCGTATTCATTTGCGGGATGACCAAATAAGGTCATATAAGGTCATTTAATCAGATTACCAAGCGGATTCATTGGACGTTCGCTTGTCCTCGACGCTGATTGCAATCGCTTGTTCCTCCCTCTGGACGCCATGATTTTTTTTGGGAGAGAGAGAGAGAGAGAGAGAGAGAGAGAGAGAGAGAGAGAGAGAGAGAGAGTATGTGAACTGTTGGGAGTTTTTGTAAATTTTTATACTAGACTCTTATTAAAATTTTTCGTAATTTTTTTTACTATTGAGAGAGAGAGAGAGAGAGAGAGAGAGAGAGAGAGAGAGAGAGAGAGAGTATGTGTGTACTGTTGGGAGTTTTTGTAAATTTTTATACTAGACAGAGAATGTATTATTAAAGTTTTTCGTAATTTTTTTTACTAGAGAGAGAGAGAGAGAGAGAGAGAGAGAGAGAGAGAGAGAGAGAGAGAGAGAGAGAGAAAAAAAAAATGTACTGTTGGGAGTTTTTCGTAAAATTTTTTTACTAGTGACAATTTACTATTAAGATTTTTCGTAATTTTTTGCTACAGAGAGAGAGAGAGAGAGTACTGTTGGAGTTATTCAAATTTGTTTAACGAGAGAGAGAAAGAGAGAGAGAGAATATAAATATAGTTTCAGAAGATATAAAAGATGGACCCTAAGGAAAAGGAACATAGCTAGAGAGAGAGAGAGAGAGAGAGAGAGAGTGAGGGTATCTGTAAAGGGGTCAAATTGGCCCGGTTCCACGAAATTCAGAAAGGTGTCGGCTTCTCATTTCGTTCAATGGGCCATTGGTCCTCGAATCTAGACCCTACATTTATAGGGACCACCTATATGATAAGACCGCTTATAGGGACCACTTGTAAAATAAGACCACCTATAAAGAACACTTCTAGAGATCATGGACATTAGGTGTTAGACTCTATAATATTATATAGAGATTGTGAGCTGTATAGCACTATACCTTTAAGCTCTAAATGTAGAAATATAGACTTTTTTCATATCTGAATTATTTCTTGTAGACAAATTAAGCAGTGGCTCTTGTCGTTATTTTTTGGGGACATCCATTCTTAGTGATGTCTTAGGGATGTGATTTTAGTCTTAGATGGACATCCTCTTAGGATGTCCTTTTGGGACATCCTCTTAGGATGTCCCATTTACGCTTTTATAAATAGGAAGTCTAAAGGAAAGACTTTTATTGACACAAAGTCTGAATGAATAGACTTTTCGGCATACGCTTTTACTAACTCAAAAGTGTAAATGAAACTTTCATCGACGCAAAGTCTGAATGGATATAGTTGTAGGTACGAGCTTTCACTAACGCAAAAGTCTAACAAAAGTAAGACTTTCATCGACAAACCCTCACGCTTTCACTAACACAAAGTCTATAAAAAATACTTTCATGGACGCAAAGTCTCAACGTCTACTTTCACTAATACGAAGTCTAAATGAACGACTTTTTATTATATAGTCCAGCTTTTAACAAATTAAAAAGAAAGTAGCTTCCGTCAACTTTCTTTCTTTGAAAGTTTCTCTCTCTCTCTCTCTCTCTCTCTCTCTCTCTCTCTCTCTCTCTCTCTCTCTCTTTATCCTTCCTTTCTCCATCCAGTTTGTTTACTTTCCTCGGTGACTTTTCTCTTTCCCTCTACTCTTTTTTGTTGCCTTTCGTCCTTTCCCTAACGGCCGGCCCTCCTCTCTCTCTCTCTCTCTCTCTCTCTCTCTCTCTCTCTCTCTCTCTCTCTCCTCCCCTCTGCCTTTTTGGCTCCTCCCACCCAGGGTCCAGCGATGGTTCATCCCTTCAATTATGTCACCTCGACCAAAGAAATCTACATATTTATGATGGCCGATCTCTCTCTCTCTCTCTCTCTCTCTCTCTCTCTCTCTCTCTCTCTCTCTCTTCTTTCGTAACACGCTGTTGTCAAAACCTTGTCTATTCCAGTCATTGATTTCTGTTGAACCAAATGGGTTTGTTTTTATTTTTCTGTAAAAGAAAACTATTGTGCCGGCTTTGTCTGTCCGTCCGCGCTTTATTCCGTCCGCACTTTTTCTGTCCGCCCTCATATCTTAAAAACTACTGAGGCTAGAGGGCTGCAAATTGGTATGTTGATCATCCAACCTCCAGTCATCAAACATACCAAATTGCGGCCCCCTAGTCTCTGTAGATTTAATTTTATTTAAGATTAAAGTTAGCCATAATCGTGCTTCTGTCAACGATATAGGATATACCACCACCGGGCCTTAGTTAAAGTTTCATGGGTCGCGGCTCATACAGAATTATACCGAGACCACCGACAGATAGTTCTATTTTCGGTGGCCTTGATTATACGCTGTAGCGGATATACAGAAAGCTGGATTCCGCCGAAGAAACTTCGGCGCATTTTTTTCTTGTTTATGAATGTTAACGAAATTCTTGAAGAGAGAGAGAGAGAGAGAGAGAGAGAGAGAGAGAGAGAGAGAGAGAGAGAGAGATCCATTACACCAGAATTTAAACCAACCAGATCTAGAATCCAGCCCCAGAATCCAGACCCAGTTGACCCAGAATTCAAACCCGCCAGCCCCAGAAAGACCCAGATTCCAGACCCAGAATTCAACCCATCAAACCCCAAAATTTATACCCAGAATTCAGACCCACCAGACTTAGATAGAGACCTAGAAGAAAAACCCAAACTCCAGACCCGGGGAAAATACCCAGAATCTAAACTCAAAATTCTGACCCAGAAAGAGACCCAGAATCTAGACCCAGAAAGAGACATTTAAGTGCTGACCCAAAATCCAGACCCAGAATCTACTGTAGACCCAAGAAGAGAATTTGGACCCAGAATCCAGACCGCGCGTATACACTGCAAAACCACATCATCTCTCTCTCTCCAAAAACATTACGCCGAATTCGCCCCCTCCCCTCCCCTCCCCTTCCTCATCCCCCCTCCCCTTTCCTCAACCCTCCCCCTCCCCGCAAGAGATTTCACGGAACATCATATTCCCTCCGATGGCGACGATAACTCGGCGGCGCAGTAGTGATACGGACACCACAGTTTCATTTACATGCGTGATGAGGCGCTCTTATGAGTCGGCCGTGATGATAACGCGCCCTCATGCACGCCGCCCGCCCCTCCTGCGCGCCCGCAAACGCGCCCGCCCGCCCATTCCGGCAGCGGGAGGGAGCGCCCGAGTGCCATTTTACGGTTTGATGGAATGGCCTCCGTCAGGGAGATAGTCTATTTCTTTAGTCTTTCTCTATAGTCTTTCTCTCTGTCTGTCTGAGAGAAGGAATTCCCTGGAATTCTCCTGGAATGGCCTGGAATTGCAAACGCCTCCGCCGCCGCCGCTGCCGCCGCTGCCGTTCCAGATCTGGGAATTTGATAAGCGTAGAGATTTTTGACGTAATGTCATTCCGGTCGTTTGGGATGAAAGTTGGTTTCTCTGTACTAATGGGAATATTTTTTTTTTATAATACTTTCGTTTGTTATCTATGTAGAAGTGGATAATACTTTCACGAGTTTATAAACAGTACTTTCATAGTTTATAGGAGAGAAGCAGGTAATACTTTCGTAGTTTATAGGAGCAGAAGCAGGTAATACTTTCCGTAGTTTATAGAAATAGAAGCGGGTAATACTTTCATAGTTTATAGGAGTAGAAGCGGGTAATACTTTCATTAGTTATCGAAATGGATACGTAATACTGTCATAGTTTATAGAAGTAGAAGCAGGTAACACTCATAGTTTATAGAAGTAGAAGCCGGTAATACTTTCATAGTTTATAGGAGCAGAAGCGGGTAATATTTTCATGAGTTATCAAAATAGAAACATAATACTTTTATAGTTTATAGGAGTAGAAAAAGGCAATACTTTTATTACTTATCGTAATACAAGTAGATATTAGTTATCATAAGTATATATAATGCTTTCATTAGTTATCGAAATAAAAACATAACACTTTCATTAGTTATCATTAGTTATCGGAATAGATGCAGATAATATTTTACTACTTATCATAATATAAGCAGATGATAATTTCATCAGTAATGCTGCTGATATTTTGATAGATATACTTTCGATGCGTTTACGCATAAACAAAGCAAGGCCGTGTCAATATAAATACAGTTATCGATACACGATGTATTAATAAACAAGTAAACAATGGGCCGAAGTTTCTTCGCCGCAGTCGAGTTTTCTGTACAGCGTATAATCAAGACCACCGAAATTAGATCTATCTTTCGGTGGTCTCGGTATAATGCCGTATGAGCCGCGGCCTATGAAACTTGAGCCACGGCCCGGTGGTGGCCTATCAAATATCGTTATTTTGGCTGACTTTAACCTTGAATAAAATAAAAACTACTGAGGCTAGAGGGCTGCAATTTAGTATCTTTGATGATTGAAGGCTGGGTGATCAACATACCAATTTGCAGCCCTCTAGCCTCAGTAGTTTTCAAGATCTGAGGGCGGACAGAAAAAGTGCGGATAGGAAAAATGTGGACGGACAGACAAAGCCGGCACAATAGTTTTCTTGCATAGAAAACTAAAAATGTATAATCTTGCACCTAAACACAAGCGATCATGATTGATCCATCCATTTTGCAACTGTAGACTTCTAGACTTCAAGGAAAGTCTAAGATACTTTAAGTAATCAATTTATTTCCATTTATAAACTGCATATTCGTCCTCGTCTTAGATAACCCTGGCCTTATGCCAGCGCGGTCTCTTAATTCAGGAACACCCCTGGAGCTAAGGTCAAAAGAGGTCTGATGTAGACCTCTGACCTCTGAGGTCCTACATGGCCCAGAATGAACGAGAACATGAAATAAACAGCTTAATTTTTTCGCCCAAATACTATAATCATTCCCCGAAGATCCTTCGTCAGGAGAAACCTTAAGTCCCGACATCCACTAACAGCCAAGACGCCCCTGCAAATAAACAAGAGCCCCGTCTATTAATTGAAGGCGAAGGCGTTGAGAGAGAGAGAGAGAGAGAGAGAGAGAGAGAGAGAGAGAGAGAGAGAGAGAGCCTGTGTCTGTTTACAATGTCAATCTACTTCGGGGATATTGGGTGTTAAAGGCAGGGGCTATCATTAGGACCACCTAAGGAATACCTGCCTCCCCTCTCTCTCCTCCCCTCTCTCTCTCTCGAAGGAGCTGCGAGATAGAGAGAGGACCTCCTCGGGAGGAGCTTTAGATCTCCCACGGTCATTGAAGGGCGCCTCCATACAGCTGGGGACCTCATCACCGGCACCTGGGGGGAGGGAAATACTTGAGAATACGGGCGATTAGGTGCTTATGTATTTCGTTTTGGGGGGAGAAGGGTTCTGTTCAACAAGCTGGGAGTTCTTGGTCCTCGTTGTGTGTTGTATGTTGTCTATTGTATTTCACTGTATGCGTATACAACTTTATTATTATTATTGTTACTCCTTTTTCTCTCACAGAATTCATTGTTGTATTTTTTTGTTATGAACAATCGCATTTTGTAAATGCACAATTGTGGGTTTGTACAAGTAACTATTACCACTGGTAGGAACAATTACAGCAATATGGTCTTTATAGGTCTGTATGCATGTATGTCTTTGAGAGAGAGAGAGAGAGAGAGAGAGAGAGAGAGAGAGGGAGAGAGAGAGAGAATTATATATCCTTAAGCAAGCACGTCTTTGTGAAGAGAGAGAGAGAGAGAGAGAGAGAGAGAGAGAGAGAGAAAGAGAATTATATATCCCTACGCAAGCGCGTCTTTGTAAAGAGAGAGAGAGATTTATATATCCCTACGCAAGCGCGTCTTTGTAGAGAGAGAGAGAGAGAGAGAGAGAGAGAGAGAGAAAGAGAGAGATTATACGTCTCTATGCAACCATGTCTTTGTAGAGAGAGAGAGAGAGAGAGACGGGAACGGGTGACATATAAGCATATACACACATAGGTTCTCTCTCTCTCTCTCTCTCTCTCTCTCTCTCTCTCCTCTCCTTCCTTGCAGTTTAGCTAACCCCTGCATTCTCGTCTAGTCACAAAGGCTTAGGGTAAACAGTCCCTTTCTCCCAGCTAATAGAAAAGCCACTTTGACGAAACAGAAATGAGCTGGGAAATCTATTATTATTATTATTATTATTATTATTATTATTATTATTATTATTACCTTATCACAAGATTATTTTTCTCTCATGTGTAATGAGATAAGTGAGAGAAATTTTGGAGGGAATTGGATAAATCCGACTTCTCTCATTTTATCAGGTTCTGAGTGAATTGCTAAAATAATTATCTGGTCTCGGTATAATGCTATATGAGCCGCGGCCCTTGAAACTTTAACCAAGGCCCGGTGGTGGCATGCACGATCATGGCTACCTTTAACCTTGAATAAAATCAAAACTACTGAGGCTAGAGGGCTGCAATTTAGTATGTTTGATGAATGGAGGGTGGATGATCAACATACCAATTTGCAGCCCTCTAGCCTCAGTAGTTTTTAAGATCTGAGGGCTGACAAAAAAAAGTGCGGACGGACAGACAAAGCCGGCACAATAATTTTCTTTTACAGAAAACTAAAAACGATTCAGTGTATTGTTTAAAAATTAAAATTCTGTTCAACAAATTTTGACGTCATTTGAAAGTCAAAAAAATGATTCACTCTACAAATTCCGACGTCATTTGAAAGTCAAAAAAAATTATTCACTCAATCTATAAAAATCTATAAAAACAACCTATACAAATTAACCCCAAAGGCGCCACATCTATTAGCCCTGAAAAATCACCCCCAGACAAGGATTGATATCCTGGTACACTATCCTACGCCGGTTCCTCATCTCGCACAGGATATAAATTTTCATATATTTGGGAGGAGAGAGGTACATCTATGTACATCTATATTTATAGAAATTTATAGAAAACCTTTCGCCCGTTTCCCCTTTAAGTTATGGCTGTGTATAAATACGAACGAAGGATCCTTCCGATTCCTAAACAAGATGACAAAGGACCCGGGTATCCTTCTCTCCTTCGCCCGTCGTAGATTACGGGATGAAGGCGCGTAATGCTTCTTATTGATGCTTCTTCAATGTCCCCTCTCTTATTATTCTTGTTCTTCTTATTCTTCTTCTTATTCTTCTTCTTGAAGGTTCGAGAGAGGCTTGATCTTTCTCTCTCCTCCTCTCTCTCTCTGTAATGTTTCTCATTTATGCTTCTTCATTTTCCTCCCTTTCTTATTATTCTTCTTCTTGAAGGTCCGAGAGACTTTGACCTCTCTCTCTCTCTCTCTCTCTCTCTCTCTCTCTCTCTCTCTCTCTCTCTCTCTCTCTCTCTCTCTCTCTCTGTAATGTTTCTTATTTATGATTCTTCATTTTCCTACCTTTCTTATTTCTTGAAGGTCCGAGAGAAGCTTGACCTCTCTCTCTCTCTCTCTCTCTCTCTCTCTCTCTCTCTCTCTCTCTCTCTCCCCTCGTTCGCAGCATCCATTTCGTTGTTTCAGCATCAGTCTTTGTCTCTTCTTTTTTATTCATTTCCTCTTCTTCTTCTTCTTCTTCTTCTCTTCCCACGTTTCTTCGTTTCTCATTTCCAGTCGGGTTTTAATCCATCATTCCTCCCCTTTGCTGTGACATTCTCTCTCTCTCTCTCTCTCTCTCTCTCTCTCTCTCTCTCTCTCTCTCTCTCTCTTCTCTCTTCTTCTCTTCCTCTCCTTCTTCTTCTTCTCTTAACTTCAATTACGCTGCTCGTGTATCAACACATTGTCAATACATTTCTCCTTTATTTGTCCTACATTGCCTGTTCTTGTAGACACTTACCCTGTCACATCCTGGAACTCTCTCTCTCTCTCTCTCTCTCTCTCTCTCTCTCTCTCTCTCTCTCTCTCTCTCTCTCTCTCTCTCTCTCTCTCTCCGCTGCACCAACTATTCTACGTAGATACTCTTACACTGTCGTGTCATAGGTCTCCTATCATTCTCTCTCTCTCTCTCTCTCTCTCTCTCTCTCTCTCTCTCTCTTCTTCTTCTTCTTCTTCTTCTTCTTCTTCTTCTTCTTCCTTTCTTTCTCTCTGCTGTCCATCTCCTCTCACAAATATTTTTATCCTGCTTTTAAATATTGGTAATAGATCCATGACTGTAGTCACAGTATTGTATATTTTAATTTGTTAGATTTACAGGACATTAATCCACCAGAAGCATCTCATCTCTATTCTCTCTCTCTCATCTGAGGAACTCTCGTAGATGTGTTAAGAATAAGCTCTCTCTCTAAGATCATCCCAGACCATCCAAGACTGCAAAATATCGGAAGATGCGTTCTCTCTCTGTCCATCTCCTCTGACGAATTGTAAGGTGTAAGGTCTGTAAGGTAAGGTCTGCTGTCCATCTCCTCTGACACATTCCTTCTCCTTATAT
Source organism: Macrobrachium rosenbergii (assembly GCF_040412425.1). Taxonomy (NCBI): domain Eukaryota; kingdom Metazoa; phylum Arthropoda; class Malacostraca; order Decapoda; family Palaemonidae; genus Macrobrachium; species Macrobrachium rosenbergii. The sequence goes on along the minus strand of NC_089747.1, from coordinate 1,261,153 downwards.
CAAATACTAGTAACAGAGCCTTGACGTTGGTCCCATACTGTATACATTTAATTTATCCTAATTCTTCCTTCCTCCTCCTTCCCCCTCCCCCTCCCCCAGGAGAAAAAGGGGAGGGGGAATGGGGGAATTAGGCATATATTCTTTCCCTTTAACCCCCTACCTATCCCCCCCCTCTTGTTTGAGTTATTTGAATAATTGTTAGAACAGAATAGCTGGCGTTGTGTCACCCCCTGCCATTCAGTCAATATATTAAGGAGATTATGCACAGATTTTCCGTTTCAGCTGCTGTGGATGTTTGCGTTGTAAAGGTCGGATGTCTGTTTTTTATTATTATTAATGTATTATGTAAGTATATATATATATATATATATATATATATATATATATATATATATATATTTATATATATATATATATTTATTTATATTTATATTTATAAATATATATATGTAATATATTTATATATACATATATATGTATAAACAATTATAAGTACTGGATTTTCTTTTGAATATACACTGTTTCCCTAATTAGTGAGAGAGAGAGAGAGAGAGAGAGAGAGAGAGAGAGAGAGAGAGAGAGAGAGAGAGCTATCAAGTCTTTGGGAATCTGTAAATCATATTGTACCATTATAAATTATATATTATATATATATATATGTATATATACAGAGAGAGAGAGAGAGAGAGAGAGAGAGAGAGAGAGAGAGAGAGCTTTAAATACATACACACACACACACACACACACACACACACAGCGCCTGCCTGATGGGTGACTTACTGTACTCTACTAGCTTATGCAAACGACCTTCCGCTGAATAGGAAAATCACAATAAATGTGGGATTATCATTCAGGATCGGGATCAAAGGCCCCATGGAGCCCCCTGCGACAGGAGTCCTGATTTACTCCTGACGAAGGCAAGGAAACGGCGGGAGGGGTTGGGGGAAGGGGGGGAAGGGAGGGTGGGCAAAAGTGAAAAATTTCGGGGCGAGTTGTCTCTGTGTCTCGACTGTTACCCTTCGGATTAATATGTTTGACATGAGCTAATAAAGAGGATTTTGCCTGACAAATCGCTTCAGTCTCTCTCTCTCTCTGTCTCTCTCTCTCTCTGTCTCTCTCTCTCTCTCTCTCTCTCTCTCTCTCTCTCTCTCTCTCTCTCTCTCTCTGTTTAAGTCATCTGGTTTGACCGTCTGATTATTATTTCTTTTCTTGTATGCGAAGAGAAAGTCTGTCGGGATTATGCAGATATTTTATTATTATTATTATTATTATTATTATTATTATTATTATTTATTATTATTATTATTATTATTATTTTAAGCAGTAGAATTCGCAATAATTTTTTTTCATTCACTTATTCTAAGTTTCTTCCTACCTTAGAAATAATAATTTTTACTCGAATATATAAAAAATTATTATAAATTTTTACTTTACATTTATATATATATATATATATATATATATATATATATATATATATATATATATATATATATATATATATATATATATATATATATATATATATATATATATATATATATATATATATATATATTATACATCACACACTTGATTCAATCATTTATCTTCAGTCAAAATCACACCTTATCACTCCTATAAAAAAATAGAAAACAATCTTTTGACAATTAACAATTCAAAAACCTAACAATTCCACCTCGTAGGGCAAAGCGACACCTCGCTCTCATTCTACCTTACAGAATATGGACAATCTTAGAAAGATAGAAAGATACACAGTTAAGACCAAGCAAGTGTCAATTTTAATCAAGACATTTCTGTTCTTTTGATTAGATTAGACTCATGTGAGGAGGAGGAGGAAGGAGGAGGAGGTACAGAGGGAGGAGGTACCTCCTCCACCTCTCCTCCCCTCCCTTCCCCCTCTCCCTACCCCCTATCATTCGTATAATCTTGTTAAGAGATAGGGAAACACGTTTCATACGTGGCGTTTTTGCTATCTCCCCCGAAATCCCTCGTGTCCCATTGAGGATAAGCTGATAACGGTTATAAAGGCCGATGATAATGATAGGGAAGTGATAGTGATAACGATGGCACAGACGTCTTCTTAATAATAATAATAATAATAATAATAATAATAATAATAATAATAATAATAATAATAATGAGCGTATTACAAATCGCCTTCAAAATTGAGCAGTCGGACCTGTCTTCTTACTTAAATATGGATTACTGGTAATTGATTAAGTGACCGTATAATTTATCTGGCGTCACAACTACCAGGGTCATTGATGCCGGAGAAGGGGGAGAGGTCATTGGTGTGAGAAGCTGTCCCCGGGCTGGAGGACGGCGAGTCTAAACGCGGAGTCTGATTTTCCGTAGACTCTAATTGTTAAACAGTCGAATAACATTAAAATTATTATTATTATTATTATTATTATTATTATTATTATTATTATTATTATTATTATTTTCCTTTTATTTGAAGAGGCCGATGGGACGGGCATCCCAATAGCCTTACATCATCCAGACTCACTTAACACAATAGTATATGATCCTTAAATACGGGTAAATATTTAATAATTTTCGTATCGTATTCCACAATGACGCCCTTACATAAATACCATTTTTTGATAGCATCTATGAGTTAGCGCTACAAATTAATAGACTGGTTCCCCTAACCCCAAGTTCGAATCCTGGCAGGGCAGGAGTTTCTTCATTTGATTCGTAAGATTCAGAAGTAATATTTTCAGTAATAAATGAAATTTATTAAGATCAGAATAGCTAACTTCTCAGCCGAGCGAAGATTCGACGCATTACTGCCCTAATTCTATTCAATTTTGTTTTTTAATCATTTGTTTATATTTTCATCTGTTTATTTACTTATGTATTTATTCATTTATTTATTTCCCATTTTATAACAATTGTTTTATTCTGTCTGTATTTCCTGTCATCTGATAATAATAATAATAATAATAATAATAATAATAATAATAATAATAATATTAATAATACTTAGACACAATATTATTTTTATTTTATACATATTTTATATATATATTTATATATATATATATATATATATATATATATATATATATATATATATATATATATATATATATATATATATATATATATATATATATATATATATATATATATATATATAGAGAGAGAGAGAGAGAGAGAGAGAGAGAGAGAGAGAGAGAGAGAGAGAGAGAGAAAAGAGAGAGAAAAGACAAATGATGAACACTGGTAATCTAGAGGCAAAGAATTTCCTGAACCCTTGTTTTCCATTGAGGATTCCTCCCACCTCCTCCTCCTCCTCCTCCCTCCTCCTCCTCCTCCTCCTCCTCCTCCTCCTTAGTCTTCCTTTTTTAAGGGGATGATGGTGTTCCAGTGGGCAGCGGGATTAGGTACAATCAGGGGCTCTTCCCCTGATAAGTCAGGGGCAGGCCAGATAGGGGCCCTTTTGTAGAACTCTCTCTCTCTCTCTCTCTCTCTCTTTGCGAGGACAGAACTCTCTCTCTCTCTCTCTCTCTCTCTCTCTCTCTCTCTCTCTCTCTCTCTATACGATAAGCAACTGTGTATGAGAGGACAGAACTTAACTCTCTCTCTTTCTCTCTCTCTCTCTCTCTTTGTGCTCTCTCTATCTTCTCTCTCTCTCTCTCTCT
>NC_089747.1:1247500-1255000 GCF_040412425.1 Macrobrachium rosenbergii | reverse complement strand
ATTTTTTTCACAGTTCGATTTGGGGGCGAGGAGGGCTGGGAGAGAAGGGGGATGGTATATATATATTATATATATATATATATATATATATATATATATATATATATATATATATATATATATATATATATATATATATATAATTATAATCACATTAACATCTCCATAAGTTGAAAAAATAAGAGACTGGGTCTAGGTCCTTACCGGTTTCAACTTTTATTTCTAAGCCATGGACACGTCCGCGCGTGTGTGTGCACGCGCGTGCGCATGCGTACGAAAGCGTAAAAATAGACAAAAATCTCTTTGGAAAATGTAGAGAAGGTCTAAGAATTAAGTTACTGATTTTCTATTAAAAATCATCAAATATTAAGTTACTGACTTTCTACAAAATGTACAAATGATTCCGCATATATCCGCAAAGGAGAAATTGTCCTTGAACTTAAACCTCCCCCCCTTCCCAAAATGTTAAAAAAAGGACCCAGAAATTGTCCCAGAAACTGGGACAATGTGGTTTATGGGGCCGGAGTCACGCAGTACGTGGTAGCTCTGTTCTGGGACGTTTCATTATTCGTGTACATTCACAAATGGCCGCGCGGTAACGGATTGAACGTGCGGCCCAGAATGCTGAATAATCAACACAGCAGCCTCTCTCTCTCTCTCTCTCTCTCTCTCTCTCTCTCTCTCTCTCTCAAACACGTCGTCATCGTCGTCATCATCATTAGGTTAAAGAAAAGTTTAACGAAAGACATAATTTTAGTGAACAGTTATTTCTGTCATAAACCTTCCATTTTGAATAATTGTTTCTGTTGCTGACCTTCCAATAAACAATTATTTCTGTTATTAACCTTCCAATAAACAGTTATTTCTGTCGTTAACCTTCCATTTTAAATCATTATTTCTGTCGTTGACCTTCCAATAAACAGTTAATTCTGTCATTAACCCTCCATTTTAAATCATTATTTCTGTCGTTGACCTTCCAATAAACAATTATTACTGTCATTAACCTTCCATTTTAAATCATTATTTCTGTCGTTGACCTTCCAATAAACAAATATTTCTATCATTAACCTTCCATTTTAAATCATTATTTCTGTCATTAACCTTCCATTTTACATCATTATTACTGTCATTAACCTATCATTAAACAAATTATTTCTGTCGTTAACCCTCCAATAAGCAGTTATTTCTATGATTAACATTTCATGAAAAAATTATTTCTGTCGTTGAACTTCCAATAAACAGTTAATTCTGTCATTAACCTTCCATTTTCAGTAATTATTCCTGTCGTTGACCTCCCAATAAAAAATTATTTCTGTCATTAACTTTCCATTTTCAATAATTACTTCTTTCGTTAACCTTCCAATAAAAAAATTTTTTCTGTCATTAACCTTCCATTTTAAATCATGATACCTGTCGTTAACCTTCCAGTAAACATCTGTTTCTACCATTAACCTTCCAGTGACCAGCTATACTTAACCTTCTGTAACGGCTCCACAATTAACGTTAACATTCCTTACAATTATTTCTGTCATTAACCATTCGTTATCCAGTTATTTGTCATTAACCTTTCAATAAATAATTATGTCTGTCATAAACCTTTCTTCTTCTTCTTCTTCTCTTCTACTTCTCCTTCTCCTTCTTCTTATTCTTCTTCTCCTTCTTCTCCTTCTTCATCGGCAATACAATTAAAACTGATTTGATTACCGTCTCATCTGAATAGCTCGAGGACATATATATATATCTACATATATTTATCGATTATCAGGATAATTGCCTGCCTGTGCCCATAATCATTACCGATAAAAGTATCGCCTCTCTCTCTCTCTCTCTCTCTCTCTCTCTCTCTCTCTCTCTCTCTCTCTCTCTCTCTCTCTCTCTCGTTTCTAGAATGTGAAAGATTTCTGGCTTTCCTGCAATAAATCCTCTCTTTTATTTTGACACACTTAGGCCGTTCTCTCTCTCTCTCTCTCTCTCTCTCTCTCTCTCTCTCTCTCTGTCTAAACTATTCTTATTTCTCTGCTTCTTACAATTCTGTTTCCACCATAATTATGACAAATCTATTCCTTATTCTCATTTAATAATTCTCTCTCTCTCTCTCTCTCTCTCTCTCTCTCTCTCTCTCTCTCTCTCCAATTCTGTTTCTTTTTAATCATCTGTCCGTCAGCTGTCCACCTTCATTATTTTTCAACCGCCTCTTCCTCTTCCTTCCGTTTTGACAGATAACCCTTCTCCCCAGCCTCCTCTCTCTCTCTCTCTCTCTCTCTCTCTCTCTCTCTCTCAACAACCTTATATCACTTGTCCTCAATTTGCCGAAGCCCTATCTCGTCACGGCGTTCCGCTAGTGACGTCACTTTCCCCTCCTTCGTTTCTTAGCCATTGTTGTTTCCCCCTCGTCTCTCTCTAACCCCCACTCTCTCCCCCTCTCTCCCTCTCCCTCCCTCTCTCTCTCTCTCTCTCCCCTCAAGCGCTCCGTTGGGATTGATGTAACTCTTGATTGAGAGCCGGGCAATTAATTAAGGAGAGTTTAGCCTTCATTACTAGGAGAGGGGAGGCGTGTGTTTCCCCCTCACCGTGAAAAGTTTCGGCACACCCCTCTTGTGGATACGCCCGCTAGGCTTGCGGTGTGGCTGAGGGCGCGTGGACGAGAGGGGAGAGAGAGAGAGAGAGAGAGAGAGAGAGAGAGAGAGAGAGAGAGAGAGAGAGAGAGGGGAGGGTTAACAAGGGAGAGAGATAAAAGAGGGGAAAAATATGTAGGGTGAATGCTCACTTTGAGTAGGATGGGAATTGGTAATTCTTGATGAGGATGCCATCAGGATGGTGAGGTTCTTGTTATTGAGGGGTTTGAGGTTTGAGGTAATTGGTTTGTGGTTGATGGGGTTATGAAGCTTGAAGTTGATGGATCTGAGGGCTGAGGTAGAGAGGTTTGAGTTGAAGGGGGTTTCAGGATTGAAGTAAAGAGGTTGAGGGGTTTGAGGAATGAGATTGAGGGGTGTGAAGTTTGAAGTTTGAGGTTGAGGGGTTTGAGGTTTGAGGTCGTGGGTGTGAGGTTTGAGTATTGAGTTTGAGGATTGAAGTAAAGGGGTTTGAGGTTGAGGTTCTGGGTTGAGGACTGAGGCTTGAGGTTGAGGTCTAAAGTTGATGGGTTGGAAGATTGAGGTTGATGGCGGCTTGAGGACTGAGTCAAAGGGTTTGTTGATGTTTAGGTTGAGGGGTGTGAGTTTGGAGGAGTGAGGTTGAAGGGTTTGAAGATTGAGGTTGAGGGGTTAGAAAACTCTGGGTGTTGAAAGGCTCCAGTCCATATTGTAAATTGATATTGAATAAAAGAAAGATTTTTGATAAACTTTTTAGCAAAATATATTCTTTGATAAACTTATTAACAAAATATAATTCTTTGGTAAACTTATTAACAAAATATAATTTTTTGTTAAACTTTTTAACAAAATATAATTTTGTGATAAACTTTTAAACAAAATATAATTTTTTATAAACTTTTTAACAAAATATAAACTCGTTATGATAAATAATTCTGTAAAAAAATTTATGAAAAACTTTTTGTCACATTTTTAGATGAACTTCGAAGTAAATTGTTGACAAGGAATTTCAAAGTATTGAATAATTATTACTGAATAGTCACTAGGTAATTATAATTATTACTGATAATTATTACTGTTAATTATCACCCGTAACAGTTGAAACAATTCGTTGATAATTAGGGTATGATTTTGACTGCAATTTTATTTTGTTTTATAAATACATATATATATATATATATATATATATATATATATATATATATATATATATATATATATATATATATATATATATATATATATATATATATATATATATATATATATATATATATATATATATATATATATATATATATATATATATGACTATTTATCACATCATGATTCATATACAATCAGAAAGCTACAAACGTCCTTTAATATCCAATTCACTCTATATATATATATATATATAAAGAATTTTAGAAAGATAGATGCTGACCTCAGCAATGTCTAATATTCATGTAAATTTTTCCCTCAATTACTTTATCTAAAATTTATTATTATTATTATTATTATTATTATTATTATTATTATTATTATTATTATTGTTATTATTATTATTATTATTATTATTTATTATTATTATCACCGATCTAGGAGTTAATTAAAAGGAATGACTGATGGCAATATCCATACGCTTATGACGCAGTGAAACCATATGCCGCATCGGAAAAAAAATAATAATTGATTAATCCTAATCGGAATCGATATCTGTGTGTGTGTACGAGTGAGTGTGTGTGTGTATGAGTGTGTGTGTGTGTGTGTGTGTGTGGCATTGTGACCCTGGGGAAGGGGGAGCTGGGGGGTGATTTACTTGGTCATCCATAGAATTTGTAAACACTCCGTCGGTGCCGTTTGGTATCGGCAGGTTTTGGGGTGGCAGGGGGAGGGGGGCATTTTGGTGTTCCCCAGGGGGTTTAGGTGCCATAGGGCCTGATTTCTCCCCTTCCCCTCCCCTCCCCATCGACCCCCACGTATCAATAGCCATTAGCACCCTATAAATATTCTCGTAAATATTCCGGCCGTCATGTAGACGATACACACGCCCGCCTGCTGGCTGTAAATAAATTGTAAATATTGGAGCCTGTTGATTTGTGGAGCCCTGTAAATCTGGTCGGTGGTGTGTGTGTGAGTGTGTAAGTATGTGTGTAAGCGAGCGTGTGTGTTTGTGTGTGTGTATGTGAGAGAGAGAGAGAGAATGGGAGAGAGAGAGAAAGAGAGAGACAGAGAGGTACAAATTAACTATCCTGGTAAATAGTCGTTGGTGTAAGTGAGTGTGTATGTGTGTAAGGGTGTGTGTGTGTGTGTGTGTGTTTATGTGTGTGTATGTGAGAGAGACAGAGAGAGAGAAAGAGAAATAGAGATAGAGAGACAAATTAACTATCTCGGCGATAAAGTCGATTGATAAATAGTGTAGTGTGCCTGAGTGTGTAAGTATGTGTGTAAAGGGGTGTGTGTATGTGTATTTACATGTGTGTATGTGTGTGTGTGTATGAGAGAGAGAGAGAGAGAGAGAGAGAGAGAGAGAGAGAGAGAGAGAACAATTAACTATCCTGGTGGCAGAGGCGACTTGACAGATAAATTGAGACAGTAATTTAAACTAAATTATAAAGATTAAGCGTAATTAAGATCATTACCCGGATAATAATGACTTCGTCCATATTTTCAACATCTTGAAAGTTTTGAAAAACATTGAAGGATAATAATTTCGAAGTTAAGTGTGAGAGAAATTAGTGAAGGTGATATAGGTTATAATTATTTTAGTGTCCGGTTATGATTGTCAGCTTGAAGTATATATATATATATATATATATATATATATATATATATATATATATATATATATATATATATATATATATATATATATATATATATCTTTATGTCTATATGCCTGTGTGTATATAATTTTAAACTATTCTATACAAAAAAGATTCCCTAAGACAAGTCAGGAAAAGTCTCTCTCTCTCTCTCTCTCTCTCTCTCTCTCTCTCTCTCTGTCTGTCACATTTTGATGACCAATCTAGATATATCACAGCTCTGGCAGATTGTATATATTTTTTTCTAATCCCTGTTTTTCCTCTCTCTCTCTCTCTCTCTCTCTCTCTCTCTCTCTCTCTCTCTCTGAAAGAAAATAACAACAACAGCAATAGCAATAACAAGGGGCAGCTCTAACCTCAACACTAATGACGGTTCGGGAGGAATTGTCACAAGAAATAGTAACGGAGCTTTATACAGTAAGGTGGTCAAGGTTTCATTTTCTGCAAGTGTCTCCGGGAAGGTGAGTTTCGACTCCCTTGGGGCGCCTCGTTCCCCGGCCGCCTCCCCCGCCCCCGCCTGCGCCCGGAGGAGGAGGAGGAGGAGGTTGCTTCCTTCGCCTATTTCTTCCTCCTGCAGAGAGAGAGAGAGAGAGAGAGAGAGAGAGAGAGAGTTCGTGTTCTGTTTCTTTCTTTGTGTGTCCAGTACAGTGACTTTTTTCTTCTGCAGAGGAGTCAGAGGAATAAGGAGAGAGAGAGAGAGAGAGAGAGAGAGAGAGAGAGAGAGAGAGAGTGTGTGTTTCTGTTGTTGTCTCCAGTACAGTATCTTGAGTGTCTTCTTCTCTTGCAAAAAGACAGAGAGAGAGAGAGAGAGAGAGAGAGAGAGGGAGAAAGAGAGAGAGAGAGCATGAGTTTCTTCTGCAGAAGAGGAAGAGGAATAAGGAGAGAGAGAGAGAGAGAGAGAGAGAGAGAGAGAGAGAGAGAGAGAGAGAGCTACTTCAGTTTCGTTACGTCCTATATTTATTGATCGACTGATATCGCTCTGTATAGTTTTCTTAATTTTTGGGTATCAGTAAGTATAAGTGTAATGATAAAACACATTATATATACTGTGTGTGTATATATATATATCACACATTACCACAGGTGAAAAATAAGAAAGGTGTAGGTCCTGACCGGTTTCGACTTTATTTCCAAGCCATTGACGAAGGACTGATACAGAGTGTGAGAAGTCACAAATATATATACTACAAGAACAGTACTAACGAACATACACAACCGTTAGAGGTTCCATATCCCCACTCAGGCCGGTGTCGAGGTAGGGGTGGCCTTTAAAACTCATTTGGCTAAAAATCACAATAGACTCTCAGGGGACATTGCTGATAAACAGACCATACCCCACCTCAGATCCACACCTGACAGGTGTCATGGAGGCGGAGTTTGAAAACTCATTAACATTACTACCCTCGTACTGTGTTTACAAATATGATAATCCTATTTTCATATATCTCTACTGCCTACCTTAAAGTTTAAACAATTTACAAATTTCTTTTTGATATTAAAGGATAAAGTTTATACATCCCTTGACTGATATTCATATTATGGTTGTAACTTCTTTATGAAGCTAGATTCAATGATGTTCCTTTCCAGTGCATTATTAGAATATACAATCCTTTTTGCCCCTTCCCAGTTGATAGCATGATTGTTCTCACTAACATGTACAAATATACCACTGTTCCCTTGTGCATATCTCACACATTTCTTATGTTGTTCAATTCTTTTTCCAGTGCTTTCTGGTTTGGCCAATATAAAAGTTGTCACAAGACTTTAATGGAATTTTATATACACACCCTTTAATATTGTCTGGGGAGTTCTTGATAAGTACATTTTTCATTGTTGTATTGTTCTTTAAATGCGACATTAACACCAAAATTCTTAAGAAGATGAGGATATCTTTCATACTATTATTATAAGGCAGAACAAGCAAATTTTTTTGTGTTGTAAGGTTCTTTCTGGTTTTGATACATAGTCTTTTTGCCGCTTAAAATGCACTGTTTAATACACTATCAGATATTTCAATTTTTTGCCTGCATTCCTAATCTTATCTATTTCATCATCAATATATTCAGGCTACATACCCGTAATGCTCTTTAAAAACATAGATG
>NC_089747.1:1240000-1242500 GCF_040412425.1 Macrobrachium rosenbergii | reverse complement strand
TACTCTCTCTCTCTCTCTCTCTCTCTCTCTCTCTCTCTCTCTCTCTCTCTCTCTCTCTCTCTCTTACCTCCATCATTCCAGGGATCGTAGCTCCTCCCCTTCCGCACATCTCTTCGTTCCATTCAGCCCTCCATCCAGCCACCGCCCCCTCCTGGAACTGCCTCCCCTCCTCCTCCTGCTTCCCCCTCCATCCTATCCCATCCTATCTCATCCCATCCCACCCCAATCCCCCCCGGGGCCATCCCCGCCCGCCACCATTGGGTTTGAATACGGTTCGGGTTTATCCAACAAATTGGATTTTCCTCCCGCAATGTGTTTTATCAGTTGCATCCTGAACCCTGGTGTTTATCCTGAAGGCTGTTTCTCCTGCTGTGTGCTGCTGTTGTTGCTGCTGCCGCCGACAGCAGCCTCTCTCTCTCTCTCTCTCTCTCTCTCTCTCTCTCTCTCTCTCTCTCTCTCTCACATACAGTGTTAGGAATACTAAAGAATTTCTGCTTTGAAAATGTATATTTTCTTTTGAATAAATCCTCTCTTTTGTTTTGATATACATAAGTTCTGTTCTGTCTTCTCTCTCTCTCTCTCTCTCTCTCTCTCTCTCTCTCTCTCTCTCTCTCTCTCTCTCTCCCCGCTATGCGTCTGTTATATATACGGCCCTCCGGGTTACTTTGTTCCGTCGCTAACACTTCTTTGTTACTTTGTTACTATGACGTTCCTGTTTCTTTTCTTTTTTGTGAGGGCGACTTGTTGACTTGTTTAGTAACGTCCTTTCGGGCACTTTGGGCATCGTGATTCCGATGTTTTTTCTGGTTTTTTTATTTTACGTTTCTTGACTTTTTCTTTCGAAGGTTTCGGGAAGGTGTAGATCGGAAGGCGTGGCTTTTTTCATGATGTTTTTATTTCTTTATCAGTGTTTTGTTGCTATTTTTTTCTGTACGTGTTTTTTTTTCTGAAGTACTTTTTCTCCTTGATTCGGTCGACTGTGGGTCGTTATCGGTTGCTGCGGTTTGTTTTTTTTTTTGTGATGATGGGGAAGGTTTTTTTTTGTGGCGATGATGGGGAAGTTTTTTTTTTTTTGCAGAGACGATGGGAATTTTTTTGGTGGAGATAATTGGAAGTTTTTTTGGTGAAAATGATTGGAATATATTTGGTGGAAATGATGGGAAGTTGTTTTTGGGGAGATGATGGGAAGTTGTTTTTGGGGAGATGATGGGAAGTTGTTTTTGGGGAGATGATGGGAATTTTTTTTGGTGGAGATGATGGGAAGTTTTTTCAGATGGAAATGATGGGAATATTTTTTGGTGGAGATGATGGGAAGCTGTTTTTGGTGGAGATGACGGGAAGTTTTTGTGGAGATGATGGGAAATTTTTGGTGGAGATGATGGGGAATTTTTTTTTGGTGGAGATGATGGGATTTTTTTTTGTAGAGATGATGGAAATATTTGTTTGGTGGAGATGATGGGAATATTTTATGGTGGAGATGATGGGATGTTTTTTTGGTGGAGATGATGGGAAATTTTTTTTTGGTGGAGATGGTGGGAAGGTTTTTATTATAGATGGCAGCTTTTTTAGGTGATGATGATACTTTATATTTGTTTTTTATGGAGATGATGTCCTTTTTTTATGGCGATGTGACAGTGTTCTTTAGTGGAGATGACAATAGTTTATCCTTGTTTTTGTGGGGATGATGGCAGGTTTTTTTTTGGTGGAGATGATGGCAGTTTTTTTTGTTGGAGATGATGGCACTTTCTCGTGGTGGAGATGATAGTAGTTTATCTTTGTTTTTTGGTGAGATGATGGCAGTATTGTGTTAGAGATTATAGGTTTTTTTTCGGTGGAGATGATGTCAGTTTTATGTGGAGATGATAGAAGTTTTTTTGGTGGAGATGATGTAGTTTTTTGGTGGAAATGATGGCAGTTTTTTGTTGGAGAATATAGGATTTTTTTGTGGAGTTGATGGCTTTTTTGGTTTTGGGAAGTTTTTTTTGGTGGAGATGATGGTATTTTTTTGGTGGAGATGATGGCAGTTTTTTATGAGGATGATGACAGTTTTTGTTTAGAAATGATGGTTGATTTTTGTTAGAGATGATAGCAGTTAGCAGTATATTTTTGTTGGAGATGATAGCAGTGTTTTTGTCGGGAGATGATAGCAGTATTTTTTGTTGGAGATGATGGTAGGTTATCTTTGTTTTTTTTTTTTTTTTTGTGGAGACGATGGCAGTTTTTTTTTTTGGAGATGAAGTCAATTTTTCGTTGGAGACTATGTCAATTTTTTGTTGGAGTTGATGTCAGTTTTTTGTTGGAGTTGATGTCAATTTTTTTTTGAATTGATGTCAACTTTTTGTTAGCGCTGATGTCAATTTTTTGTTGGAGGTGATGTTAATTTTTTGTTGAGTTGATGTCAATTTTTTGTTACAGATAATGTCAATTTTTTGTTGGAGTTGATGTCAATTTTTTGTTGGTGTTGATGTCAGTTTTTGTTGGAGTTGATATCAATTTTTTG